>NW_017211803.1:0-17318 GCF_001704415.2 Capra hircus
GCGGGACTCTTGTGCTTCCTCTCGAGTGGAGACGGGTATGTCGCAGCAAGGGTGTGAAGGACCCTTTGAAGTTCCAGAGTTAGGTGTGATTAGCCTCAGACGCCTCAGCGGAAATGGGCCTCATCTCGCCTGGAGGGGAGAACCTCCTGGATTTTCTCGAGTTGCGGCAGGTGCTCTCGACTTACGACGGGGACCTCAGGGACCCGCTCTGGTGGCCTCAGGAAATGCCAGTCCCCATGCGAGTGCTCGGGCCTCTCGGGATTCCTCTCCGTTGATGCCGGGGCCTAAGACCTTGTGTGGAGTCGGTGCCGGAACCTGAGGATTTCCTCTCCAGTGCTGACATGGATCTTGGGTACTTCTGGAGTCTCCCCAGGGGAGTCAGTCCTCGTCTCGAGTGGGGGCATGCACGTGCGCTTTCCTCCCGAGCTGTAGCAGCAGTGTCACGCTTCCCGTCGAGTGGATCAAGGGATCAGTGGCTTTCCCTCGAGGCTTTCCACGAGGCTTTCCCACGGGGCTTTCCCACAGGGCTGTCCCACGTGCCACCGTGGTGTGAGTCGATCCTCGGCTTGAAAGTCGAGGCAGTGCAGGAAAACAGGTTTCCCTGGAATGGACTGAGACATCTGGGGACTCTGGGAATGGTGGCACGACCCTGGAGTTCCTCTCGCCTTTCCTGTGGAGAGCGCCTCCTCTTTAGATGCGACGGGAACGCCAGGAATTCTTTCCCGACCACGCAGGGAAAGGATCCCTCCTCTCGAGCTATGAGGCGGAAACGGGGCTCCTCTGGATGTGGGCGGGACTCTCGTGCTTCCTCTCGAGTGGAGACGGTATGTCGGGGAACTTCTTGAGTTGCAGCAAGGGTGTGAAGGACTCTTTGGAAGTTCCAGAGCTTAGGTGTGATTAGCCTTGAGACGCCTCAGAGGAAATGGGCCTCAACTCGCCTGGAGGGGAGAACCTCCTGATTTTCTCGAGTTGCGGCAGGTGCTCTCGACTTACTATGGGGACCTCAGGGACCCGCTCTGGTGGCCTCAGGAAAGCCAGTCCCCATGCGAGTTGCTCGGGGGCCTCTGGGATTCCTCTACCGTCGATGCCGGCGCCTAAGACCTTGTGTGGATTCGGTGCCGGAACTGAGGATTCCTCTCCAGTGCTGACATGTATCTTGGGGTACTTCTGGAGTCTCCTCAGGGGAGTCAGTCCTCGTCTCAAGTGGGGGCATGCACGTACGCTTTCCTCCCGAGCTGTAGCAGCAGTGTCCGCTTCCCTTCGCGTGGATCAAGGGATCTGTGGCTTTCCCTCGGGGCTTTCCCACGAGGCTTTCCCACAGGGGCTGTCCCACGTGCCACCATGGTGTGAGTCATCCTCGGCTTGAAAATGGAGGCAGTGCAGGGAAAACAGTTTTCCCTGGAATGGACTGAGACATCTGGGGGACTCTGGAATGGTGGCACGACCCTGGAGTTCCTCTCGCCTTTCTGTGGAGAGCGCCTCCTCTTGAGATGCGGAAGCCGGGAATTCTTTCCCGACCACGCAGGGAAAGGATCCCTCCTCTCGAGCTAGGAGGCGGAAACGGGGCTCCTCTGGATATGGGCGGGACTCTCGTGCTTCCTCTCGAGTGGAGACGGGTTGTCGGGGAACTTCTTGAGTTGCAGCAAGGGTGTGAAGGACCCTTTGAAGTTCCAGAGGTTAGGTGTGATTAGCCTCCAGACGCCTCAGCGGAAATGGGCCTCATCTCGCCTGGAGGGGAGAACCTCCTGGATTTTCTCGAGTTGCGGCAGGTGCTCTCGACTTACGACGGGGACCTCAGGGACCCGCTCTGGTGGCCTCAGGAAAGGCCAGTCCCCATGCGAGTTGCTCGGGGCCTCTCGGGATTCCTCTCCCGTCGATGCCGGGGCCTAAGACCTTGTGTGGAGTCGGTGCCGGAACCTGAGGATTCCTCTCCAGTGCTGACATGGATCTTGGGGTACTTCTGGAGTCTCCCCAGGGGAGTCAGTCCTCGTCTCGAGTGGGGGCATGCACGTGCGCTTTCCTCCCGAGCTGTAGCAGCAGTGTCATGCTTCCCTTCGCGTGGATCAAGGGATCTGTGGCTTTCCCTCGTGGCTTTCCACCAGGCTTTCCCACGGCTTTCCCACAGGCTGTCCCACGTGCCACCGTGGTGTGAGTCGATCCTCGGCTTGAAAGTCGAGCAGTGCAGGGAAAACAGTTTCCTGGAATGACTGAGACATCTGGGGGACTCTGGAATGGGGCACGACCTGGAGTTCCTCTCGCCTTTCCTGTGAGCGCCTCCTCTTGAGATTCGACGGGAACGCCGGAATTCTTTCCCGACCACGCAGGGAAAGGATCCCTCCCTCGAGCTAGGAGCGAAACGGGGCTCCTCTGGATGTGGGCGGGACTCTCGTGCTTCCTCTCGAGTGGAGACGGGTATGTCGGGAACTTCTGCAGTGATTAGCCTCACGCCTCGATGGATTTTCTCGTTGCACTGGACTTACGACGGGGACCTGGGACCCGCTCTGGTGGCCGCAGGCACCAAGAGGCCCCTGACGACCCTGGACTCGAGATGCACGTGCGCTTTCCTCCGAGCTCAGCCAGGTCACCCTTCGCGGATCAAGGGATCCTGGCTTTCCCTCGAGGCTTTCCCACGAGGCTTTCCCAGGCACAAGGGCTGTCCCACGTGCCACCGTGGTGTGAGTCAATTCGGCTTGAAAGTCGAGGCAGTCTGAGACATCTTGGGCACTCTGGGAATGTGGCTGGATTTCCTCTCGCCTTTCCTGTGAGAGCGCCTCCTCTTGAGATGCGACGGGAACGCCGGAAATTCTTTCCCGACCACGCAGAAAAAGGATCCCTCCTCCCGAACTATGAGGCAGAAACGGGGCTCCTCTGGATGTGGGCGGGACTCTCGTGCTTCCTCTCGAGTGGAGACGAGTATGTCGGGGAACTTCTTGAGTGCAGCAAGGGTGGGAAGGACCCTTTGGAAGTTCCAGAGGTTAGGTGTGATTAGCCTCGAGACGCCTCAGCGGAAATGGGCCTCATCTCGCCTGGAGGGGAGAACCTCCTGGATTTTCTCGAGTTGCGGCAGGTGCTATCGACTTACGACGGGGACCTCAGGGACCCGCTCTGGTGGCCTCAGGAAAGGCCAGTCCCATGCGAGTTGCTCGGGGGCCTCTCGGGATACTCTCCCGTCGATGCCGGGTCCTAAGACCTTGTGTGGAGTCTGGGCCTGAACCTGAGGATTCTTCTCCAGTGCTGACATGGATCCTGGGGTACTTCTGTAGTCTCCCCAAGGGAATCAGTCCTCTTCTTTAGTGGGGGCTATTCACGTGCGCTTTCCTCCCGAGCTGTAACAGCAGTGTCATGCTTCCCGTCCCGTGGATCAAGGGATCTGTGGCTTTTTCTCGAGGCTTTCCCACGAGGCTTTCCCAAGATGCTTTCCCACAGGGCTGTTCCTCGTGCCATTGTGGTGGGAGTAGATCCTCTGCGTCAAACTCGAGGCATTGTAGGGAAAACAAATTCGTGGGAAAGCCTCGAGGGAAAGCCACAGATAACGTGATTCACGTGACAGGAAGCATGACACTGCTGCTACAGCTCGGGAGGAAAGCGATTGTGCATGCCCCATCTCGAGCCGAGGACTGACTCCCCTGTGGAGACTCCAGTAGAACCCGAAGTTCCTTGTCAGCACTGGAGAGGAATCCTCAGGTTCAGGCCCGGACTCCACACAAGGTCTTAGACCCCGGCATCGACGGGAGAGGAATCCCGAGAGGCCCCCTAGCAACTCCCATGGGGACTGGACTTTCCTGAGGCCACGAGAGCGGGTCCCTGAGGTCCCCGTCGTAAGTTGAGAGCACCTGCCACAACTCGAGAAAATTCAGGAGGTTCTGCCCTCCAGGCGAGATGAGGCCCATTTCCGCTGAGGCGTCTCGAGGCTAATCACACTTAAGCTCTGGAACTTCCAAAGGGTCCTTCACACCCTAGCTGAAACACAAGAAGTTCCCCGACATACCCGTCTCCACTCGAGAGGAAGCACGAGGGTCATCAAACATCCAGAGGAGCTCCGTTTCCGCATGGAGCTCGAGATGACGGATACTTTCCCTACTTGGTTCGGGAAAGAATTCCCGGTGTTCCCGACGAATCTCAAGAGGAGGCGCTCTCTACAGAAAGGTGAGAGGAACTCCAGGGTCGTGCCACCATTCCTAGAGTCCCCCAGATGTCTCAGTCCATTCTAGAGGAAACTGTTTTCCCTGTACTGCCTCGACTTTCAAGCCGAGGATCGACTCACACCACGGTTTCACGAGGTACAGCCCTGTGGGAAAGTCTCGAGGGAAAGCCACCGATCCCTTGATCCACGCGCCGGGAAGTGAGACACTGCTGCTACAGCTCGGGAGGAAAGCGCTCGTGCATGCCCCCACTCGAGCCCAGGACTGACTGCCCTGTGGAGACTCCAGAATTACTCCAAGATCCATGTCAGCACTGGAGAGGAATCCTCAGGTTCTGGCCCCGACTCTACACAAGGACTTAAGCCCCAGCATCGATGGGAGAGGAATCCCGAGAGTCACCCTAGCAACTCGCATGGGGACTGGCCTTTTCTGAGGCCACCAGAGCGGGTCCCGTAGGTGCCCGTCGTAAGTCGAGAGCACCTGCTGCAACTCGAGAAAATCCAGGAGGTTCTCCCCTCCATGTGAGAGGAGGCCCATTTCCGTGGAGGAGTCTCACGGCTAATCACACCTTATCTCTGGCACTTCCAAAGGGTCCTTCACACCCTTGTTGCCACTAAAGAAGTTTCCCGACATACCCGTCTCCACTTGAGAGGAAGCATGAGGGTCCCTCCCAGATCCAGAGCAGCCCCGTTTCAGCCTCGTAGCTCGAGATGAGGGATCCTTTCCTTGCTTCATCGGGAAAGACTTCCCGCCGTTCCCGTCGCATGTCAGGAGGATGCTCCCTCCACAGGAAAGGCAAGAGAAACTCCAGGGTCCTTCCAACATTCCAAGAGTCCCGCAGATGTCTCAGTCCATACCAGAGGAACCTGTTTTCCCTGCTCTGCCTCGACTTTCAGGCCGAGGATCTACTCACACCACTGTGGCACGTGGGACAGCCTTGTGGGAAAGCCTCGTGAGAAAGTCTTGAGGGAAGCCACAAATTCCTTGACTGACGTGACGGGAAGCCTGACACTGCGGCTACCGCGCGGGAGGAAAGCGCACGTGCATGCCCCCACTTCGAGCCGAGGACTGACTTCTCTGGGCAGACTCCAGAAGTACCCCAAGATCCATGTCAGCACTGGAGAGGAATCCTCAGGTTCCGGCTTCAACTCCACACAAGGTCTTAGGCCCCGGCATCGACCTGAGAGGAATCCCGAGTGGCCCCCTAAAACCTTGCAATGTGACTGGCCTTTCCTGAGGCCACCAGAGCGGGTCCCTGACGTCCCCGTCGTAACTCGAGAGCACGTGCCACAAGTCGAGAAAATCCAGGAGGTTCTCCCCTCCAGGCGAGATGAGGCCCATTTCCGCTGAGGCGTTTCGAGGCTAATCACACCTAACCTCTGGAACTTCCAAAGGGTCCTTCACACCCTTGTTGCAACTCAAGAAGTTCCCCGACATACCCGTCTCCACTCGAGAGGAAGCACGAGGTTCCCGCCCACATCCAGAGGAGCCCCGGTTCCGCCTCATAGCTGGAGATTAGGGATCCTTTCCCTACTTTGTCGGGAGAGAATTCCCAGTGTTCCCATCGCATCTCCAGATGAGGCGCTTTCAACAGGAAAGGCGAGAGGAACTCCAGGGTAGTCCCACCATTCCAAGAGTCCCCCAGATGTCTCAGTCCATTCCAGAGGATCCTGTGTTCCCTGCACTGCCTCGACGTTCACGCCGATGATTGACTCACACCGCGGAGGCTCTTGGGACAGCCTTGTGGGAAAGCTTCGTGTGAAAGCCTCGAGGGAAAGCCTCGAGGGAATGCCTCAGATCCCTTGTACCACGCTACAGGAAGTTTGACGCTTCTGCTACAGCTTGGGAGGTAAGCGCACGTGCATGCCCCCAATGAAGACGAAGACTGACTCCCCTTTCGAGACTCCAGAATTACCCCAAGATACATGTCAGCTGTGGACAGGAATCCTCAGGTTCCGGCCCCGACTCCACACAAGGTCTTAGGCTCCGGCATCGACTGGGAAGGACCCCTAGATGCCCCCTAGCAACTCGCCTGGCGACTGGCCTTTCCTGAGTCCACCAGAGCGGATCTCTGTGGACCCCGTCGTAACTCGAGAGCACCTGCCACAGCTCGAAAAAATCCAGGAGATTCTCCCCTCCAGGCGCAATGAGGCCCATTTCCGCTGAGGCATCTCGAGGCAAACCACTCCTAACCTCTGGAACTTCGAAAGAGTCCTTCACACCCTTGCTGCAACTCAAGAAGTTCCCCGACATACCTGTTCCTCTTCACTTTCTGCCATAGTTGTGATGTCATCTGCATATCTAAGTTTATTGATATTTCTCCCAGCAATCTTGATTCCAGCTCACGTATCTTCCATCCCAGCATTTTTCATGATGTACTCTTCATATAAGTTAAATAAACATGGTGACAATATACAGCCTTGACATACTCCTTTTCCTTTTTGGAACCAGTCTGTTGTTCCATGTCTTGTTCTAACTGTTGCTTCCTGACCTGCATACAGGTTTCTCAAGAGACAGGTCAGGTGGTCTGGTATTCCCGTCTCTTTCAGAATATTTCCCAATTTATTGTGATCCACACAGTCAAAGGCTTTGGCATAGTCAATAAAGCAGAAAGATGGTTTTGTTTTCGGGAACTCTCTTGCTTTTTCAATGATCCTTGGATGTTGGCAATTTGATCTCTGGTTTCTCGACATTTTTTATTCATTTATTTATTTATTTTTAATTGTTTAGTTTTTTATTTTTTAAATTTTAAAATCTTTAATTCTTACATGCATTCCCATACATGAACCCCCCTCCCACCTCCCTCCCCATAACATCTCTCTGGATCATCCCCATGCACCTGTCCCAAGCATGATGTATCCTGCGTCAGACATAGACTGGCGATTCAATTCTTACATGATAGTATACATGTTAGCATGCCATTCTCCCAAATCATCCCACCCTCTCCCTCTCCCTCTGAGTCCAAAAGTCCGTTATACACATCTGTGTCTTTTTTTTCCTGTCTTGCATACAGGGTAGTCATTGCCATCTTCCTAAATTCCATATATATGTGTTAGTATACTGTATTGGTGTTTTTCTTCCTGGCTTTCTTCACTCTGTATAATCGGCTCCAGTTTCATCCATCTCATCAGACTGATTCAAATGAATTCTTTTTAACGGCTGAGTAATACTCCATTGTGTATATGTACCACAGCTTTCTTATCCATTCATCTGCTGATGGACATCTAGGTTGTTTCCATGTCCTGGCTATTATAAACAGTGCTGCGATGAACATTGGGGTACATGTGTCTCTTTCAATTCTGGTTTCCTCGGTGTGTATGCCCAGAAGTGGGATTGCTGGGTCATAAGGTAGTTCTATTTGCAATTTTTAAAGGAATCTCTGCATTTTTAAAATCCCTCTTGAACATTTGGAAGTTCACAGTTCATGTGAACTTGGAGAATTTTGAGCATTACTTTACTAGCGTGTGAGATGAGTGCAATTGTGCAGCAGCTTGAATATTCTTTGTCATTGCCTTTCATTGGGATTGGAATGAAAACTGACCTAATGACTAGATGTTTTCAATTGCATATGCTGAAAGAACTGGCTGTGCAGTTTTGAAGAAAAAAAAATCATTTTAACCCATTTTCTCTGAAGTGCAAGGCATATCATGGCCATCCTGAATCAAAAACTCAACTTTTCTTTATGTAGTCATAGTTTCATGCCTAAATTATAGGCCAACTCGTGCTCAAATTGACTCTGATATCAGGGGCAGATCAACTAATAAAAAGCTTGGATTGTCCCTCTGGAGGAAAGTGAGATCTTGGTCCCACGAGAAGAATCTGAAGGGTTAAGGGAACTTGCAAGAGTGGGGAAAGCTTAGTCCATCCTACATGTACCAAAATCTTAAATAAGGCTTATTTACTTTACCGAAGTAAAGAAACAGATGATGAAAACAATTATAAATCAATGAAATGTAAAGAAACTCATAGTCTGTTATCAAAAATTGCATTCTAAGAAAACTTTGTTCTCTTAACCTAGAGAGGAGACTAACTTCCATCTGGTACCAGCTTACCAGAAGACAAACAAAAACAAAAAATTATTGTAAGCTTAAAAAAGTATATTCCATATATCTTGAAGTAGCAGTATTTCTGCAAAGGCATCAGTGTGAAACCATAGAGGACATGGTTAAAACCTGATTAAATAGAAATTGACAAAGTAATCTGGTCACTGCTGCGACTTGAAATGCTTTAATATGATACCTAGAATTATAACTGACAGCATTTGACCAGGACATATCAGATTTTCATGGATGTCACATAATTTCTAGGATATCTATACTAGGAACTGAAGGAATCTTTGAACCTAGGAAAGAAAACAACAGTCTCAAAGGCCCTTGCTGAATCATCTATCAGCAAGGAATGTCTTTGCAAGGATCGCAAAGTGAAGGGAAAATACACCGACCTGCCTCTGCAACTTCGGTCCTCTGAGCAGATCTGGAGGTCTCCCTTTGTATAAGCTAACCTGTTCCTTCCAAATAGAGGTTTACAACACCAAACAACTGGCCGCCTATTCTTCCCCAAAGGAGGCTCTCTTTCCCCACATCCTGCGAACTCCCTTTCCCAACCTCCTGGAAAAGCACTTCTTGCAGTTCCTTTCAGAAAATCCTATGGACGGAGAAGCCTGGTAGGCTGCAGTCCATGGGGTCGCTGAGGGTCGTACACGACTGAGCGACTGCACTTTCATTTTCACTTTCATGCATTGGAGAAGGCAATGGCAACCCACTTACTGTTCTTGCCTGGAGAATCCCAGGGATGGGGGAGCCTAGTGGGCTACCGTCTATGGCGTCGCACAGAGTCGAACACGACTGAAGCAGCTTAGCAGCAGCAGCAGCAGCAGCAGTTCCTTTCTTAGGGACAGTTATCCCTGAGATTGGGACCTGGAAAGACAGAGCCACCTCCACACACACGTCTTTTCTGTCCCCTTTCCTCTGGAGGAGAGCTCTAGTGAGCCTAGGTCGGTCAGGAAAATTCTTGGCTTTGACGGGATCACACCCGGTGTGTGAACCTGCATACCCGACCTAGGGGCCACAGGGCACCTGTTTTGCTCGAGTGGGTCCTGGAGGGGTGCAGCATAACAAGAGCTTAAAAATCCATCCAAATTGTCTTTTTTTACCTCGGAGAGAACGAGTTTGCTCCACCTCCACCCTTTGGCAGTGTGGAGGGAAGAGGGCACCACCCTCTCCAAAGGGGGCATAGGGCCTACCAGGAGAGAAAGGCCCCTTGAGGAGCTGAGCCCAGGTAGGCAGCCAGTGATGTCAAGCACACTCCCGCTGCTTGCTTCTTCATGGGCACTCCCACGATCTGCTAGGAATGTCTTTGCAAGGATCTCAAAGGGAAGGGGAGATACATGGCCCTGTCTCTGGAACTTCAGTCCTCTGAGCAGATCTGGAGGTCTTGAGTTGTATAAGCAAACCTGTTCCTTCCAAATAGAGGCTTGCAAACACACGCCCGGTGGTTGCCTCTTCTTCCCCGAAGAAGCCTTTCTTTCCCCACATGCTGTGAACTCCCTGTCCCAACCTCCAAGAATAGCGCTTCTTGCCATTCCTTTCTTAGAGGCAGTTATCCCTGAGCTTGGGGCCGTAGGGAGTAGCCCCACACTCACAGGGAAAGGCAAAGACTCCTCCATACATCTCCTCTATCCCCTTTGCTCTGGAGGAGAGCTCTAGTGAGCCTAGGTCTTTCAGGAAAATTCTTGGCTTGGACAGGATCTCACCCTGTTTGTCAACCTGCATACCCAACCAGGGGCCACAGAGCACCTGTTTCAGTAAAGTGGGCCCTGAAAGGGTGCAGCCTAGCAAGAGCTTGAAAATCCATTCAATTGCTGTTTTTGTACCTCTGACAGAGCGAGCTTGGCTCCACCCTTTGGCAGTGAGGAGAAAAGAGGCATGACACCCTCCCCAAGGGGACATGGGGCCTACTTCGAGAGGAAAGGCCCCTTGTGGAGTTGAGGCCAGGAAGGCACACAGTCATGTCAAACACAATCCCACTGCTTGCTTCTTCATGGGCACTCCCGCTATCAGCTAGGAATGTCTTTGCAAGGATCACAAAGGGAAGGGGAGATACACGGCCCTGCCTCTGGACCTCCGGTGCTCTGAGCAAATCTGGAGGTCTCCCGTTGTGTAAGTGAACCTGTTCCTTCCAAAGAGAGGCTTGCAAACACATGCTGGATTGTTGCCTCTTCTTCCCTGAGGGAGGCTCTCTTTCCCCGCATCCTGGGAACACCCTCTCCAAGTGCTGGAAAAGCTCTTCTTGGAGTTTCTTTCTTAAAGTCAGTTATCCCTGAGCTTGGGGCCATAGGGAATAGCACCAAACTAACAGGGAAAGGCAGGCAACGTCCACTTATCTCTTCCATCCGCTTGGCTCTGGAGGAGAGCTCTAATGAGCCTATGTCTGTTAGGAAAATTCTTGGCTTTGATGGGAACACACCCGGTGTGTGAACCCGCATACCCGACCTAGGGGACACAGGGCACCTGTTTCACTCGAGTGAGCCCCGAAGTGGTGCAGCTTAGCAAGAGCCTGAAAATCCATTCAATTGCTGTTTTTGTACCTCTGACAGAGCGAGCTTTGCTGCACCCTTTGGCAGTGTGGAGGGAAGAGGACACAACCCCCTCCCCAAGGGGACATGTGGCCTCCTTCGAAAGGAAAGGCCCTTTGAGGAGCTGAGGCTAGGAAGGCACACAGTCGTGTCGAACACACCCCCACTGCTTGCCTCTTCAGGCCAGTAGCGCTATCAGCTAGGAATGTCTTTGCAAGTATCGTAGTGGGAAGGGGAGATACATGGCCCTGCCTCTGCAACTTCGGTCCTCTGAGCAGATCTGGAGGTCTTGAGTTGTATAAGCAAACCTGTTCCTTCCAAATAGAGGCTTGCAAACACACACCAGGTGGCTGCCCCTTCTTTCCTGAAGAAGGCTCGCTTTCCCTGCATGCTGTGAACTCCCTGTCCCAGCCTCCAGGAATAGCACTTTTTGCAGTTCCTTTCTTAGGGGCAGTTATCCCTGAGTATGGGGCCATAGGGAGTAGCACCACACACACATGGAAAGGCAGAGCCACCTCCACACATCTCTTCCATCCCCGTTACTCTGGAGGAGAGCTCTAGGGAGCCTAGGTCTGTCAGGAAATTCTTGGCTTTGATGGCAACACACCCAGTGTGTGAACCTGCATACCCGACCTAGGGGCCACAGGGCACCTGTTACACTCGAGTGGGCCCTGAAGCAGTGCAGCCTAGCAAGAGCTTGAAAATCCATCCAATTGCTGTTTTTGTACCTCTGACAGAGCGAGCTTTGCTGCATGTTTTGGCAGTGTGGAGGGGAGAGGGCACAACCCCCTCCCCAAGGGGACATGGGGCCTACTTTGAGAAGAAAGGCCCTTTGAGGAGTTGAGGCCAGGAAGGTACACAATCATGTCAAACACACTCCGCTGCCTGCTTCTTCATGGGTACTCCCGCTATCAGCTAGGAATGTCTTTGCAATGATCTCAAAGGGAAGGGGAGATACATGGCCCTGTCTCTGGAACTTCGATTCTCTAAGCAGATCTGGAGGTCTCCCATCGTATAAGCGAACCTGTTCCTTCCAAACAGAGGCTTGCAAACACACGCCAGATTGTTGACTCTTCTTCCACGTGGGAGGCTGTCTTTCCCACATCCTGGGAACTCCCTGGCCCAGTCCTAGAAAAGCACTTCTTGGAGTTTCTTTTTAAGGTCAGTTATCCCTGAGCTTGGGGCCATAGGGAATAGCCCCCAAACTTACAGGGACAGGCAGGCCACGTGCACATATCTCTTCTGTCCCCTTTGCTCTGGAGGAGAGCTTTAGTGAGCCTAGGTCTGTCCAGAAAATTCTTTGCATTGACGGGAACAACTCCTGCATGTGAACCTGTATACCCAACCTAGGGGCCACAGGGTAGCTGTTTCACTCTAGTGGGCTCTGAAGTGGGGCAGCCTAGCAAGAGCTTGAAAATCCGTTCAATTGCTGTTTTTGTACCTCTGACAGAGCGAGCTTTGCTGCCCCTTTGGCAGTGTGGAGGGAAGAGGCACAATCCCCCCTGCCTAAGGGAAATGCAGCCTACTAGAGGAAAGGCCACTTGAGGAGCTGCTGCCTCACTTCTCCTCAACTCAATTTTTTGTCACCATTTAATCTACATCATATGAATTTTTGAAACTAATTTGTAACTTTTAGAAAAAAAGACTTCTTAGGTATTAACATACTGGTATTTCTAAAAGGGGGAAATACTTCTTCCCTAAAACTGTATTAAGAAAATTTGAATGGAATGAAATATTTTGATGTAGCAGAATTATTATTTTATCTTTCCAAACCAGCATTTGTTAAATGTTTAACTGCTAATAACTGTCCAGGCTTCCGTGGTGGCTCTGCTGGTAAAGAATCCACCTGCAATGCAGAAGACCTGGGTTTGATCCCTGGGTTGGAATGATCCCCTGTAGAAGGGAAAGGCTACCCACTCTAGTATTCCAGCCTGGAGAATTCCATGGACTGTATAGTCCATGCGTTTGCAGAGTCAGACATGACTGAGCAACTTTCACTATTCACTAATAACTGTTCAGCCTGAAGTAAGAACTTTCAAAAATCTTTGAACACAGACACTCTAACTTAATTCCCCTCTGGGATAAATATTTTGCATGTACTTTTAGGTTACATATTCACAACAGGCACAGAACTCTTTTATTATATATTTTATTTTCATATAAATTAACATCCTAGAAAAACTAAAATAGAAACACTAAATACAGTATTGCACATAGCAATCTCTGTTAAATGCCCCATTATATCATCGAAGCTCATACACACATGAAGGGACTGAAGGAGACAGGAAGATGGCAGAATAGCAACCAGAGAGCCACTACTGTGTCTGTGCACATCAACTACAGACTGAAAGGTAAGGACAGTATTTTACATAAATAGAAAACATTGAAGGGTTAATAGGGTAGCAGAGATGTGCCTGCAAACGGGTCTCTCTGCTTGGGCTGAATGTCCTTGCAAACGAGGCGTTCTGCCAAGAGCCTGGACAGAGCCTTGAGTTTAATGGTTCCTTGCAAACGAGGGAGCATTCCCTTCTTGTGATAAGAAGGAAAAGAGGGCTTTGGACAGACTCTGCAGTAGACAGGGATATCACTCCCTTGCTGTACGATAACATGTATGCACCTGCGCTGTGCTGAAAAGGCTTATTTATGTAGTCTGGAATTCTTCCTTGGGGGCTTTATAATATTAAACAGCAAATTGTTTGCGCAGTTCTGTTCTTCCGGCTGGAGAGTGTATTGTCCGTCTCTTGTGTGTCTTTGTTTGTCTTTGTGTCATTTCACTCGCAACAAAACATAGTTACAATTCAGATTTTTTTTTAAGTTGCCTCCATAATTGGTTTGCAATAGCAACAGATTCTCCCCTTTATTCATAGCCATACCCTAACACATATAATTTTTAAAAATCTATTAATGTTAGACAAAACCATCACAATGCTTCAGGAGTGACTTAAAGAAAACCCCAATAAAGTCACAATACTCAGGCAGGTGGATTTAATGAACAAGTCCTAGGTAGATATCAATCCATCTAAAGTAAGTAAGTAAGTAAGTAAGTAAAGTCGTTTAGTCGTGTCCGACTCTTTGCGACCCCGTGGACTGTAGCCTACCAGGCTCCTCCCTCCATGGGATTCTCCAGGCAAGAGTACTGGAGTGGGTTGCCATTTCCTTCTCCAAAAGTTACTCTTTTTTTTTTTTTTTGCCAACAGTTAGTCACGTTTGGCAACTTTATGAGGATCATTTAAAAGCACTGAGAAGAGCAACGGTAAACTTTGCAGAGAGGCACAGCTTTGGTTTAACTGACCTTTGCTGCAGATTGGCTTTATGTAGGTCCTAAAAGAAATGGTTGATAAAGGGCTTCATTTAACTTAAAATTATGATTCTTGCCTATAGTAAATGATTTATAGAAAGGGTTTTCCTTTTACTATATTTTTTCCTATTCATTGTGTAATGAGTAAAAAAAAAAAAGTGATAATCTTCTTTTCACAAATATGTAGTTACAGAGACCAACCAAGAGCTGGGAAAGCCTTATCTATGACACATATAAATGGTACCTCAATTTTAAAATAAAAAAAATTATATGTAGATGTAAAACTGATACAAACAAGTCACTAGAAATATTAACCATTAATTTAAATGCAGTGACGTGGAGTACTGGTCGTCAGGAGAAAGAGTGTTTCGTTGTGACAGGGAATATTCTCACAACAGTAAGTTGGAGGTTACCGTTTAGCATGTTCAGAATTAATGCAGATATTGCCTCTTACACATGCTGTTTTGGTCTATTGGTAAAATACCATAAACTTTTACAAAAAGAAAAGGTGTCACATTCTCCACTGGCCTACTGCTTTTGCATTTTTATATGAATACAGTGTAGAATTCAACAACCAGTAAACTGGAAAACATAAAGATTATGCAAGAAGCCAAGAAGAAAGGTGATCAAAATGATGAGCTTCCTTCCTGCCCTCAGGCGGGCTGAATTCTGTGAAAGCAGCTGCAGTGACTCATTTTTGTTCTGCTTTTCATTGGTCAGGTTTTCATGCTTATTTTTGCTTTCTGAAATAAATGCACCAGGTAAGAGAAATAGTTAGAAGGACTAACTTTAAAGAAAGTATGAAGTTTAGAATAGCATTTTCATTTGGATCAAATTCTTTGAGAAAAGGTTAAAGACCCACAAGCTCATAAATGAGAAAAGATATAAGTAAAGTCTATTTATCTCTTAGAATTTTCACTAATGTTGAGGGGAAAAAAAAGGTTTAAAATTTAGCTTCTAATCGATGTGAAAGAGTATCAGCTCACCTTTCTCATTTTCAATCTTATGTACAAACACATAAATATGAAAATTGAACGGAGGCTTCATCTCATTGTTAATGTGATTTAATTCTCTTCTATGACTCAGATGGTAAAGAATCTGCCCACAATGCTGGAGACCTGAGTTCAACCCCTGGGTCAGGAAGATCCCCTGGAGAATGGAATGGTGATGTATTCCACTATTCTTGCCTGGGGAATTCCATGGACAGAGGAGCTTGGCAGCCTATCGTCTATGGGGTCACAAAGAGTTGGACACAACTGAGGGACTAACATACTTTCATCTCATTGTTAATGTGATTTAATTATTTTCTGTCCTTATAACAGCAAAATTGTGGTTGCTGCTGCTGCTGAGTTGTGTCAGTTGTATCCGACTCTTTGTGACCCCAGACCACAGCCCACCAGGCTCCCATCCCTGGGATTCTCCAGGCAAGAATACCGGAGTGTGTTGCCATTTCCTTCTCCAGTGCATGAAAGTGAAAAGTGAAAGTGAAGTCGCTCAGTCATGTCTGACTCTTCGCGACCCCATGGACTGTAGCTTACTACTGTAGCGACTTCACTTTCACTTTTCACTTTCATGACTGGAGAAGGAAATGGCAACCCACTCCAGTATTCTTGCCTGGAGAATCCTGGGGATGGGAGCCTGGTGGGCTGCAGTCTATGGGGTCACACAGAGTCAGACATGACTGACGTGACTTAGCAGCAGCAGCAACCACAATTATGCTGTTATAATTGTGGTTAGTAAATAACTATTCCTTCTCATTCTACACATGTACTTGAAGATTTACTTTCATCAAAAAGACAGAACATAAACCAAACCATAATATAATACTTGTTGTTCAATAAGATTTTGACACAGAGAAATGGAAGGGAAAATATCTTTTAAATGCAGATACAAGTTCTAACTTTTTCTAAATAAAGCTGTTTAATTGTGGCCCAATTTGGATAATTTGAATATCTTGCACTTACACTATATTAGACTAACTCAATTCAAAACGCTATTTTAAGGTCTAACCCAACTTTTCATTTTAAAATAGCATTTACTAACTCTGTAGTCCCAAGTGATAATCCCTCAAACATTCAACAAAACATAAGACAGCATCACATGGACTCATCATGTCCACCAAACCCTTCCCTTCCTGGTGCACAACCTGGTGTTTTTATCTTGAAGGAAAAATGAGCAAAGAGGGAACAGCTTGGCTTGTTACACTTGGCTGTGGGCTGACAGCTGCTGGTAACCCCCTGTGTGGCCTGAGCTCCTGGTCTGAGCAAAGAACAATGCTGCACCTGGAACTCCCTGTGTTAGGCCCCAAGTGTACTCGTTGGATTACAACAGCTGTGCTGTGACCCCATGTGTGATGAGGAGAGTGAAAGATGGCCCCCAACTCCACCAGCAGCCCCCACATATATGCACCCCTCAGTGGATCTGTCTTGATGGTTAGGCTTTGAATGCTGAACACCGAGATTCTTGTAGACTCTGGTACCTGATTACAGGCAGAAGGAAAAGCAGATTCTCTAAGTTGGAAGCTCACTATTTGTTCAAACTTAAGAGGAAGATTATTAAAATATTATTAGGTGGATTTGTGTATTCTGACAAAAGAGTGTTTAAAAGTCAGAGAAAACCACAAATCAAAAAACAGAATAAATACAATTCCAGTCATGTCTTAGTTTTTTTTATAGAGTGACTTTCCCTTTTTCTGTCTACAAACCTTTCAACATCTTTTACTCTAGGGGGAGAAAACACATGATATAAACAAAGACTTACAAAGATCACTACAGTGCATCTATAGTAGGTGAGCAAGTATCATGAAGGATTTGATTTATTAGAGAAAAATAATATCATATAGACAGGAATGTTACCTGATACTTGATTTAAAAACATAATAGAACTAGAGGTGAATTCATCCAGTGGCTCTTAACTTGGAATCAAAGAAGGTTGAATGGAATAGGACAGAAGCACGTTTATATTTGTAGGCATACTAAAGGAGTCTTACACACAGGACAATAAAGAAATAGCCATCATATTCAGGTGAGGGTGCTGAGATTGGCTCCATTATATAAATGAGGATGGCACTACTACATAAATTAGAATCATTAATGAAATAAGCAGTATCATATAAGAATTCATATGTTTGTTTAAAATGATCTCAGATTCAGTTTCTACATTATGTTTCCCCAGGCATGGAAATCTATACGATGAATACTTGGGACAGGTTTGTTTGTTGTTTTTTAATTGAGCTTCATTCCATCATGGGAACCAGTCATTTGAAAACAGAAAATAGAGACTGAGCAGTAATGTTTTGAACACA
>NW_017211804.1:0-17313 GCF_001704415.2 Capra hircus
TCGCCTATCAGGCGCGCAGGGCTCTCCTCCAGCAGGTCTTGCCTCAGGGGGCTGCTTTCCCTGAGTTGGGGCTGTGGGCAGGAACCCAGACACGCAGGATCAGGCCCCAACCACCTGCACATGTCTCTGCTGGGGAGGAGAGTGCTAGGGAACCTACGTCTGTCATACACTTTCTGGGCACCCAAGGAATCAGCCTCCGTGTGTGCGGGGCTGAAAACCCCAGCCAGGGCTGGGAGCCTGGTGCTCTCGTGCGGCGCTGATTCTAGGCGGCCTAGAAACCGCTGGAGGAGCCCTGAGTTGCCCTTCCCTTCCCTCTGACAGAGCTCTCACTGCTGAAGCCCTTGGCAGTGTGCAACCCACCACCCCCTAAGCCCTCCCAACCACGCCTGGCACTATGTGCAAAGGCAAGGCAGGATTGGAGCTGAGGCAAGGAAGGCACCAGTGGCGTCTCCCAGGCTCGCTCAGACAGCTCCTTCCTGGGGAGGGAGCCTAAAAGCAAGGCAAGTCTGGGCAAGGCGAGCCCCCGGCCGGAGCAGGCCTCGCGCCAGAAACTCTGGCCAGATCGGGGCTCTGAGCAGAGCTAGAGCTCTGCCGTACTGGAGGCCCACTTAGCTCCGTGCAAGCAGGGCTTTCCTCTTGACTGGGCTCGGCTGCCTCCTCTTCTCCCGAGGAGGCTCGCTACACTGCTGGCTGTGCTCTCGCCTATCAGGCGGGCGCGCAGGGCTCCTCCAGCAGGTCTTGCCTCAGGGGCTGCTTCCCCTGAGTTGGGGCTGTGGGCGGGAACCCAGACACGCAGGATAAGGCCCCAACCACCTGCACATGTCTCTGCTGGGGAGGAGAGTGCTAGGGAACCTACGTCTCTCACACACTTTCTAGGCACCCACGGAGTCAGCCTCTGGGAGTGTGGGGATGCAAAACCCAGCCAGGGGCCCTTGGAACCTGGTGCTCTCCGTGCGGAGCTTTGTCTGGGCGGCCAAGGAACCGCTGAAGGAGCCCTGCTGTTGCCCTTCGCTTCCCTCTGACAGAGCTTTCACTGCTGGAGCCCTTGGCAGTGTGCAACCCACCAGCCCTAAGCCCTCCTCAAGGACGCTTGGGACCTAAGTGCAAAGGCAAGGCAGGGGTAGAGCTGAAGCCAGGAAGGCGCCAGTGGCGTTTCCGAGCCTCACACAGCCTGCTCCTTCCTGGGGAGGGAGCCTTAAAGCAAGGCAAGTCTGCGCAAGGCTCGCCTATGGCAGAGCATCTTGGTGCCAGGAACTCTGCCAGATCGGGCCTCTGAACAGAGCTAGAGATCTGCCGTACTGGAGTCGCACTTAGCTTCGTGTAAGCAGGGATTTCAGCTTGACGGGGACTTGCTGCCTCCTCTTCCCCCGAGGAGGCTCGCTTCCCTGCTGGCTGTGCACTCGCCTATCAGGCGGGGGCGCAGGGCTCCTCCAGCAGGTCTTGCCTCAGGGGCTGCTTCCCCTGAGTTGGGGCTGTGGGCAGGAACCCAGACACGCAGGATCAGGCCCCAAACACCTGCACATGTCTCTGCTGGGGAGGAGAGTGCTAGGGAACCTACGTCTGTCATACACTTTCTGGGCACCCAAGGAATCAGCCTCCGTGTGTGCGGGGCTGAAAACCCCAGCCAGGGGACCTGGGAGCCTGGTGCTCTCCGTGTGGCGCTGAATCTGGGCGGCCAAGCAACCGCTGGAGGAGCCCTGCAGTTGCCCTTCCCTTCCCTCTGACAGAATTCTCACTGCTGGAGCCCTTGGCAGTGTGCAACCCACCAGCCCCTAAGCTCTCCTTAAGGAGGACTGGGACCTAAGTGCAAAGGCAAGGCAGGATTGGAGCTGAGGCAAGAAAGGCGCCAGTGGCGACTCCCAGGCTCCTGCTGCCTGCTCCTTCCTGGAGAGGCAGCCTAAAAGCAAGGCAAGTCTGGGCAAGGCTAGCCCCCGGCAGAGCAGCCTCGCGCCAGGAACTCTGCCAGATCGGGGCTCTGAGCAGAGCTAGAGCTCTGCCGTACTGGAGGCGCACTTAGCTCCGTGCAAGCAGGGCTTTCAACTTGACGGGGCTGGGCTGCCTCCTCTTCCCCCGAGGAGGCTCGCTTCCCTGCTGGCTGTGCACTCGCCTATCAGGCGGGGGCGCAGGGCTCCTCCAGCAGGTCTTGCCTCAGGGGCTGCTTCCCCTGAGTTGGGGCTGTGGGCAGGAACCCAGACACGCAGGATCAGGCCCCAACCACCTGCACATGTCTCTGCTGGGGAGGAGAGTGCTAGGGAACCTACGTCTGTCATACACTTTCTGGGCACCCAAGGAATCAGCCTCCGTGTGTGCGGGGCTGAAAACCCCAGCCAGGGGCCCTGGGAGCCTGGTGCTCTCGGTGCGGCGCTGATTCTAGGCGGCCTAGAAACCGCTGGAGGAGCCCTGCAGTTGCCCTTCCCTTCCCTCTGACAGAGCTCTCACTGCTGAAGCCCTTGGCAGTGTGCAACCCACCACCCCCTAAGCCCTCCCCAACGACGCCTGGCACCTATGTGCAAAGGCAAGGCAGGATTGGAGCTGAGGCAAGGAAGGCACCAGTGGCGTCTCCCAGGCTCGCTCAGACAGCTCCTTCCTGGGGAGGGAGCCTAAAAGCAAGGCAAGTCTGGGCAAGGCGAGCCCCCGGCCGAGCAGCCTCGCGCCAGAAACTCTGCCAGATCGGGGCTCTGAGCAGAGCTAGAGCTCTGCCGTACTGGAGGCCCACTTAGCTCCGTGCAAGCAGGGCTTTCCTCTTGACTGGGCTCGGCTGCCTCCTCTTCTCCCGAGGAGGCTCGCTACACTGCTGGCTGTGCTCTCGCCTATCAGGCGGGCGCGCAGGGCTCCTCCAGCAGGTCTTGCCTCAGGGGCTGCTTCCCCTGAGTTGAGGCTGTGGGCGGGAACCCAGACACGCAGGATAAGGCCCCAACCACCTGCACATGTCTCTGCTGGGGAGGAGAGTGCTAGGGAACCTACGTCTCTCACACACTTTCTAGGCACCCACGGAGTCAGCCTCTGGGAGTGTGGGGATGCAAAACCCAGCCAGGGGCCCTTGGAACCTGGTGCTCTCCGTGCGGAGCTTTGTCTGGGCGGCCAAGGAACCGCTGAAGGAGCCCTGCTGTTGCCCTTCGCTTCCCTCTGACAGAGCTTTCACTGCTGGAGCCCTTGGCAGTGTGCAACCCACCAGCCCCTAAGCCCTCCTCAAGGACGCTTGGGACCTAAGTGCAAAGGCAAGGCAGGGGTAGAGCTGAAGCCAGGAAGGCGCCAGTGGCGTTTCCGAGCCTCACACAGCCTGCTCCTTCCTGGGGAGGGAGCCTTAAAGCAAGGCAAGTCTGCGCAAGGCTCGCCTATGGCAGAGCATCTTGGTGCCAGGAACTCTGCCAGATCGGGCCTCTGAACAGAGCTAGAGATCTGCCGTACTGGAGTCGCACTTAGCTTCGTGTAAGCAGGGATTTCAGCTTGACGGGGACTTGCTGCCTCCTCTTCCCCCGAGGAGGCTCGCTTCCCTGCTGGCTGTGCACTCGCCTATCAGGCGGGGGCGCAGGGCTCCTCCAGCAGGTCTTGCCTCAGGGGCTGCTTCCCCTGAGTTGGGGCTGTGGGCAGGAACCCAGACACGCAGGATCAGGCCCCAAACACCTGCACATGTCTCTGCTGGGGAGGAGAGTGCTAGGGAACCTACGTCTGTCATACACTTTCTGGGCACCCAAGGAATCAGCCTCCGTGTGTGCGGGGCTGAAAACCCCAGCCAGGGGACCTGGGAGCCTGGTGCTCTCCGTGTGGCGCTGAATCTGGGCGGCCAAGCAACCGCTGGAGGAGCCCTGCAGTTGCCCTTCCCTTCCCTCTGACAGAATTCTCACTGCTGGAGCCCTTGGCAGTGTGCAACCCACCAGCCCCTAAGCTCTCCTTAAGGAGGACTGGGACCTAAGTGCAAAGGCAAGGCAGGATTGGAGCTGAGGCAAGAAAGGCGCCAGTGGCGACTCCCAGGCTCCTGCTGCCTGCTCCTTCCTGGAGAGGCAGCCTAAAAGCAAGGCAAGTCTGGGCAAGGCTAGCCCCCGGCAGAGCAGCCTCGCGCCAGGAACTCTGCCAGATCGGGGCTCTGAGCAGAGCTAGAGCTCTGCCGTACTGGAGGCGCACTTAGCTCCGTGCAAGCAGGGCTTTCAACTTGACGGGGCTGGGCTGCCTCCTCTTCCCCCGAGGAGGCTCGCTTCCCTGCTGGCTGTGCACTCGCCTATCAGGCGGGGGCGCAGGGCTCCTCCAGCAGGTCTTGCCTCAGGGGCTGCTTCCCCTGAGTTGGGGCTGTGGGCAGGAACCCAGACACGCAGGATCAGGCCCCAACCACCTGCACATGTCTCTGCTGGGGAGGAGAGTGCTAGGGAACCTACGTCTGTCATACACTTTCTGGGCACCCAAGGAATCAGCCTCCGTGTGTGCGGGGCTGAAAACCCCAGCCAGGGGCCCTGGGAGCCTGGTGCTCTCGGTGCGGCGCTGATTCTAGGCGGCCTAGAAACCGCTGGAGGAGCCCTGCAGTTGCCCTTCCCTTCCCTCTGACAGAGCTCTCACTGCTGAAGCCCTTGGCAGTGTGCAACCCACCACCCCCTAAGCCCTCCCCAACGACGCCTGGCACCTATGTGCAAAGGCAAGGCAGGATTGGAGCTGAGGCAAGGAAGGCACCAGTGGCGTCTCCCAGGCTCGCTCAGACAGCTCCTTCCTGGGGAGGGAGCCTAAAAGCAAGGCAAGTCTGGGCAAGGCGAGCCCCCGGCCGAGCAGCCTCGCGCCAGAAACTCTGCCAGATCGGGGCTCTGAGCAGAGCTAGAGCTCTGCCGTACTGGAGGCCCACTTAGCTCCGTGCAAGCAGGGCTTTCCTCTTGACTGGGCTCGGCTGCCTCCTCTTCTCCCGAGGAGGCTCGCTACACTGCTGGCTGTGCTCTCGCCTATCAGGCGGGCGCGCAGGGCTCCTCCAGCAGGTCTTGCCTCAGGGGCTGCTTCCCCTGAGTTGAGGCTGTGGGCGGGAACCCAGACACGCAGGATAAGGCCCCAACCACCTGCACATGTCTCTGCTGGGGAGGAGAGTGCTAGGGAACCTACGTCTCTCACACACTTTCTAGGCACCCACGGAGTCAGCCTCTGGGAGTGTGGGGATGCAAAACCCAGCCAGGGGCCCTTGGAACCTGGTGCTCTCCGTGCGGAGCTTTGTCTGGGCGGCCAAGGAACCGCTGAAGGAGCCCTGCTGTTGCCCTTCGCTTCCCTCTGACAGAGCTTTCACTGCTGGAGCCCTTGGCAGTGTGCAACCCACCAGCCCCTAAGCCCTCCTCAAGGACGCTTGGGACCTAAGTGCAAAGGCAAGGCAGGGGTAGAGCTGAAGCCAGGAAGGCGCCAGTGGCGTTTCCGAGCCTCACACAGCCTGCTCCTTCCTGGGGAGGGAGCCTTAAAGCAAGGCAAGTCTGCGCAAGGCTCGCCTATGGCAGAGCATCTTGGTGCCAGGAACTCTGCCAGATCGGGCCTCTGAACAGAGCTAGAGATCTGCCGTACTGGAGTCGCACTTAGCTTCGTGTAAGCAGGGATTTCAGCTTGACGGGGACTTGCTGCCTCCTCTTCCCCCGAGGAGGCTCGCTTCCCTGCTGGCTGTGCACTCGCCTATCAGGCGGGGGCGCAGGGCTCCTCCAGCAGGTCTTGCCTCAGGGGCTGCTTCCCCTGAGTTGGGGCTGTGGGCAGGAACCCAGACACGCAGGATCAGGCCCCAAACACCTGCACATGTCTCTGCTGGGGAGGAGAGTGCTAGGGAACCTACGTCTGTCATACACTTTCTGGGCACCCAAGGAATCAGCCTCCGTGTGTGCGGGGCTGAAAACCCCAGCCAGGGGACCTGGGAGCCTGGTGCTCTCCGTGTGGCGCTGAATCTGGGCGGCCAAGCAACCGCTGGAGGAGCCCTGCAGTTGCCCTTCCCTTCCCTCTGACAGAATTCTCACTGCTGGAGCCCTTGGCAGTGTGCAACCCACCAGCCCCTAAGCTCTCCTTAAGGAGGACTGGGACCTAAGTGCAAAGGCAAGGCAGGATTGGAGCTGAGGCAAGAAAGGCGCCAGTGGCGACTCCCAGGCTCCTGCTGCCTGCTCCTTCCTGGAGAGGCAGCCTAAAAGCAAGGCAAGTCTGGGCAAGGCTAGCCCCCGGCAGAGCAGCCTCGCGCCAGGAACTCTGCCAGATCGGGGCTCTGAGCAGAGCTAGAGCTCTGCCGTACTGGAGGCGCACTTAGCTCCGTGCAAGCAGGGCTTTCAACTTGACGGGGCTGGGCTGCCTCCTCTTCCCCCGAGGAGGCTCGCTTCCCTGCTGGCTGTGCACTCGCCTATCAGGCGGGGGCGCAGGGCTCCTCCAGCAGGTCTTGCCTCAGGGGCTGCTTCCCCTGAGTTGGGGCTGTGGGCAGGAACCCAGACACGCAGGATCAGGCCCCAACCACCTGCACATGTCTCTGCTGGGGAGGAGAGTGCTAGGGAACCTACGTCTGTCATACACTTTCTGGGCACCCAAGGAATCAGCCTCCGTGTGTGCGGGGCTGAAAACCCCAGCCAGGGGCCCTGGGAGCCTGGTGCTCTCGGTGCGGCGCTGATTCTAGGCGGCCTAGAAACCGCTGGAGGAGCCCTGCAGTTGCCCTTCCCTTCCCTCTGACAGAGCTCTCACTGCTGAAGCCCTTGGCAGTGTGCAACCCACCACCCCCTAAGCCCTCCCCAACGACGCCTGGCACCTATGTGCAAAGGCAAGGCAGGATTGGAGCTGAGGCAAGGAAGGCACCAGTGGCGTCTCCCAGGCTCGCTCAGACAGCTCCTTCCTGGGGAGGGAGCCTAAAAGCAAGGCAAGTCTGGGCAAGGCGAGCCCCCGGCCGAGCAGCCTCGCGCCAGAAACTCTGCCAGATCGGGGCTCTGAGCAGAGCTAGAGCTCTGCCGTACTGGAGGCCCACTTAGCTCCGTGCAAGCAGGGCTTTCCTCTTGACTGGGCTCGGCTGCCTCCTCTTCTCCCGAGGAGGCTCGCTACACTGCTGGCTGTGCTCTCGCCTATCAGGCGGGCGCGCAGGGCTCCTCCAGCAGGTCTTGCCTCAGGGGCTGCTTCCCCTGAGTTGAGGCTGTGGGCGGGAACCCAGACACGCAGGATAAGGCCCCAACCACCTGCACATGTCTCTGCTGGGGAGGAGAGTGCTAGGGAACCTACGTCTCTCACACACTTTCTAGGCACCCACGGAGTCAGCCTCTGGGAGTGTGGGGATGCAAAACCCAGCCAGGGGCCCTTGGAACCTGGTGCTCTCCGTGCGGAGCTTTGTCTGGGCGGCCAAGGAACCGCTGAAGGAGCCCTGCTGTTGCCCTTCGCTTCCCTCTGACAGAGCTTTCACTGCTGGAGCCCTTGGCAGTGTGCAACCCACCAGCCCCTAAGCCCTCCTCAAGGACGCTTGGGACCTAAGTGCAAAGGCAAGGCAGGGGTAGAGCTGAAGCCAGGAAGGCGCCAGTGGCGTTTCCGAGCCTCACACAGCCTGCTCCTTCCTGGGGAGGGAGCCTTAAAGCAAGGCAAGTCTGCGCAAGGCTCGCCTATGGCAGAGCATCTTGGTGCCAGGAACTCTGCCAGATCGGGCCTCTGAACAGAGCTAGAGATCTGCCGTACTGGAGTCGCACTTAGCTTCGTGTAAGCAGGGATTTCAGCTTGACGGGGACTTGCTGCCTCCTCTTCCCCCGAGGAGGCTCGCTTCCCTGCTGGCTGTGCACTCGCCTATCAGGCGGGGGCGCAGGGCTCCTCCAGCAGGTCTTGCCTCAGGGGCTGCTTCCCCTGAGTTGGGGCTGTGGGCAGGAACCCAGACACGCAGGATCAGGCCCCAAACACCTGCACATGTCTCTGCTGGGGAGGAGAGTGCTAGGGAACCTACGTCTGTCATACACTTTCTGGGCACCCAAGGAATCAGCCTCCGTGTGTGCGGGGCTGAAAACCCCAGCCAGGGGCCCTGGGAGCCTGGTGCTCTCCGTGTGGCGCTGAATCTGGGCGGCCAAGCAACCGCTGGAGGAGCCCTGCAGTTGCCCTTCCCTTCCCTCTGACAGAATTCTCACTGCTGGAGCCCTTGGCAGTGTGCAACCCACCAGCCCCTAAGCTCTCCTTAAGGAGGACTGGGACCTAAGTGCAAAGGCAAGGCAGGATTGGAGCTGAGGCAAGAAAGGCGCCAGTGGCGACTCCCAGGCTCCTGCTGCCTGCTCCTTCCTGGAGAGGCAGCCTAAAAGCAAGGCAAGTCTGGGCAAGGCTAGCCCCCGGCAGAGCAGCCTCGCGCCAGGAACTCTGCCAGATCGGGGCTCTGAGCAGAGCTAGAGCTCTGCCGTACTGGAGGCGCACTTAGCTCCGTGCAAGCAGGGCTTTCAACTTGACGGGGCTGGGCTGCCTCCTCTTCCCCCGAGGAGGCTCGCTTCCCTGCTGGCTGTGCACTCGCCTATCAGGCGGGGGCGCAGGGCTCCTCCAGCAGGTCTTGCCTCAGGGGCTGCTTCCCCTGAGTTGGGGCTGTGGGCAGGAACCCAGACACGCAGGATCAGGCCCCAACCACCTGCACATGTCTCTGCTGGGGAGGAGAGTGCTAGGGAACCTACGTCTGTCATACACTTTCTGGGCACCCAAGGAATCAGCCTCCGTGTGTGCGGGGCTGAAAACCCCAGCCAGGGGCCCTGGGAGCCTGGTGCTCTCGGTGCGGCGCTGATTCTAGGCGGCCTAGAAACCGCTGGAGGAGCCCTGCAGTTGCCCTTCCCTTCCCTCTGACAGAGCTCTCACTGCTGAAGCCCTTGGCAGTGTGCAACCCACCACCCCCTAAGCCCTCCCCAACGACGCCTGGCACCTATGTGCAAAGGCAAGGCAGGATTGGAGCTGAGGCAAGGAAGGCACCAGTGGCGTCTCCCAGGCTCGCTCAGACAGCTCCTTCCTGGGGAGGGAGCCTAAAAGCAAGGCAAGTCTGGGCAAGGCGAGCCCCCGGCCGAGCAGCCTCGCGCCAGAAACTCTGCCAGATCGGGGCTCTGAGCAGAGCTAGAGCTCTGCCGTACTGGAGGCCCACTTAGCTCCGTGCAAGCAGGGCTTTCCTCTTGACTGGGCTCGGCTGCCTCCTCTTCTCCCGAGGAGGCTCGCTACACTGCTGGCTGTGCTCTCGCCTATCAGGCGGGCGCGCAGGGCTCCTCCAGCAGGTCTTGCCTCAGGGGCTGCTTCCCCTGAGTTGAGGCTGTGGGCGGGAACCCAGACACGCAGGATAAGGCCCCAACCACCTGCACATGTCTCTGCTGGGGAGGAGAGTGCTAGGGAACCTACGTCTCTCACACACTTTCTAGGCACCCACGGAGTCAGCCTCTGGGAGTGTGGGGATGCAAAACCCAGCCAGGGGCCCTTGGAACCTGGTGCTCTCCGTGCGGAGCTTTGTCTGGGCGGCCAAGGAACCGCTGAAGGAGCCCTGCTGTTGCCCTTCGCTTCCCTCTGACAGAGCTTTCACTGCTGGAGCCCTTGGCAGTGTGCAACCCACCAGCCCCTAAGCCCTCCTCAAGGACGCTTGGGACCTAAGTGCAAAGGCAAGGCAGGGGTAGAGCTGAAGCCAGGAAGGCGCCAGTGGCGTTTCCGAGCCTCACACAGCCTGCTCCTTCCTGGGGAGGGAGCCTTAAAGCAAGGCAAGTCTGCGCAAGGCTCGCCTATGGCAGAGCATCTTGGTGCCAGGAACTCTGCCAGATCGGGCCTCTGAACAGAGCTAGAGATCTGCCGTACTGGAGTCGCACTTAGCTTCGTGTAAGCAGGGATTTCAGCTTGACGGGGACTTGCTGCCTCCTCTTCCCCCGAGGAGGCTCGCTTCCCTGCTGGCTGTGCACTCGCCTATCAGGCGGGGGCGCAGGGCTCCTCCAGCAGGTCTTGCCTCAGGGGCTGCTTCCCCTGAGTTGGGGCTGTGGGCAGGAACCCAGACACGCAGGATCAGGCCCCAAACACCTGCACATGTCTCTGCTGGGGAGGAGAGTGCTAGGGAACCTACGTCTGTCATACACTTTCTGGGCACCCAAGGAATCAGCCTCCGTGTGTGCGGGGCTGAAAACCCCAGCCAGGGGACCTGGGAGCCTGGTGCTCTCCGTGTGGCGCTGAATCTGGGCGGCCAAGCAACCGCTGGAGGAGCCCTGCAGTTGCCCTTCCCTTCCCTCTGACAGAATTCTCACTGCTGGAGCCCTTGGCAGTGTGCAACCCACCAGCCCCTAAGCTCTCCTTAAGGAGGACTGGGACCTAAGTGCAAAGGCAAGGCAGGATTGGAGCTGAGGCAAGAAAGGCGCCAGTGGCGACTCCCAGGCTCCTGCTGCCTGCTCCTTCCTGGAGAGGCAGCCTAAAAGCAAGGCAAGTCTGGGCAAGGCTAGCCCCCGGCAGAGCAGCCTCGCGCCAGGAACTCTGCCAGATCGGGGCTCTGAGCAGAGCTAGAGCTCTGCCGTACTGGAGGCGCACTTAGCTCCGTGCAAGCAGGGCTTTCAACTTGACGGGGCTGGGCTGCCTCCTCTTCCCCCGAGGAGGCTCGCTTCCCTGCTGGCTGTGCACTCGCCTATCAGGCGGGGGCGCAGGGCTCCTCCAGCAGGTCTTGCCTCAGGGGCTGCTTCCCCTGAGTTGGGGCTGTGGGCAGGAACCCAGACACGCAGGATCAGGCCCCAAACACCTGCACATGTCTCTGCTGGGGAGGAGAGTGCTAGGGAACCTACGTCTGTCATACACTTTCTGGGCACCCAAGGAATCAGCCTCCGTGTGTGCGGGGCTGAAAACCCCAGCCAGGGGCCCTGGGAGCCTGGTGCTCTCGGTGCGGCGCTGATTCTAGGCGGCCTAGAAACCGCTGGAGGAGCCCTGCAGTTGCCCTTCCCTTCCCTCTGACAGAGCTCTCACTGCTGAAGCCCTTGGCAGTGTGCAACCCACCACCCCCTAAGCCCTCCCCAACGACGCCTGGCACCTATGTGCAAAGGCAAGGCAGGATTGGAGCTGAGGCAAGGAAGGCACCAGTGGCGTCTCCCAGGCTCGCTCAGACAGCTCCTTCCTGGGGAGGGAGCCTAAAAGCAAGGCAAGTCTGGGCAAGGCGAGCCCCCGGCCGAGCAGCCTCGCGCCAGAAACTCTGCCAGATCGGGGCTCTGAGCAGAGCTAGAGCTCTGCCGTACTGGAGGCCCACTTAGCTCCGTGCAAGCAGGGCTTTCCTCTTGACTGGGCTCGGCTGCCTCCTCTTCTCCCGAGGAGGCTCGCTACACTGCTGGCTGTGCTCTCGCCTATCAGGCGGGCGCGCAGGGCTCCTCCAGCAGGTCTTGCCTCAGGGGCTGCTTCCCCTGAGTTGAGGCTGTGGGCGGGAACCCAGACACGCAGGATAAGGCCCCAACCACCTGCACATGTCTCTGCTGGGGAGGAGAGTGCTAGGGAACCTACGTCTCTCACACACTTTCTAGGCACCCACGGAGTCAGCCTCTGGGAGTGTGGGGATGCAAAACCCAGCCAGGGGCCCTTGGAACCTGGTGCTCTCCGTGCGGAGCTTTGTCTGGGCGGCCAAGGAACCGCTGAAGGAGCCCTGCTGTTGCCCTTCGCTTCCCTCTGACAGAGCTTTCACTGCTGGAGCCCTTGGCAGTGTGCAACCCACCAGCCCCTAAGCCCTCCTCAAGGACGCTTGGGACCTAAGTGCAAAGGCAAGGCAGGGGTAGAGCTGAAGCCAGGAAGGCGCCAGTGGCGTTTCCGAGCCTCACACAGCCTGCTCCTTCCTGGGGAGGGAGCCTTAAAGCAAGGCAAGTCTGCGCAAGGCTCGCCTATGGCAGAGCATCTTGGTGCCAGGAACTCTGCCAGATCGGGCCTCTGAACAGAGCTAGAGATCTGCCGTACTGGAGTCGCACTTAGCTTCGTGTAAGCAGGGATTTCAGCTTGACGGGGACTTGCTGCCTCCTCTTCCCCCGAGGAGGCTCGCTTCCCTGCTGGCTGTGCACTCGCCTATCAGGCGGGGGCGCAGGGCTCCTCCAGCAGGTCTTGCCTCAGGGGCTGCTTCCCCTGAGTTGGGGCTGTGGGCAGGAACCCAGACACGCAGGATCAGGCCCCAAACACCTGCACATGTCTCTGCTGGGGAGGAGAGTGCTAGGGAACCTACGTCTGTCATACACTTTCTGGGCACCCAAGGAATCAGCCTCCGTGTGTGCGGGGCTGAAAACCCCAGCCAGGGGCCCTGGGAGCCTGGTGCTCTCCGTGTGGCGCTGAATCTGGGCGGCCAAGCAACCGCTGGAGGAGCCCTGCAGTTGCCCTTCCCTTCCCTCTGACAGAATTCTCACTGCTGGAGCCCTTGGCAGTGTGCAACCCACCAGCCCCTAAGCTCTCCTTAAGGAGGACTGGGACCTAAGTGCAAAGGCAAGGCAGGATTGGAGCTGAGGCAAGAAAGGCGCCAGTGGCGACTCCCAGGCTCCTGCTGCCTGCTCCTTCCTGGAGAGGCAGCCTAAAAGCAAGGCAAGTCTGGGCAAGGCTAGCCCCGGCAGAGCAGCCTCGCGCCAGGAACTCTGCCAGATCGGGGCTCTGAGCAGAGCTAGAGCTCTGCCGTACTGGAGGCGCACTTAGCTCCGTGCAAGCAGGGCTTTCAACTTGACGGGGCTGGGCTGCCTCCTCTTCCCCCGAGGAGGCTCGCTTCCCTGCTGGCTGTGCACTCGCCTATCAGGCGGGGGCGCAGGGCTCCTCCAGCAGGTCTTGCCTCAGGGGCTGCTTCCCCTGAGTTGGGGCTGTGGGCAGGAACCCAGACACGCAGGATCAGGCCCCAACCACCTGCACATGTCTCTGCTGGGGAGGAGAGTGCTAGGGAACCTACGTCTGTCACACACTTTCTAGGCACCCATGGAGTCAGCCTCTGGGTAGTGTCGGGGCTGCAAAACCCAGCCAGGGGCCCTTGGAACCTGGTGCTCTCCGTGTGCGGCGCTGATGTCTGGGCGGCCAAGAACCGCTGGAAGGAGCCCTGCTGTTGCCCTTTCGATTCCCTCCTGACAGAACTTCTCACTTGCTGGAGCCCTTGGTCAGTGTGCAACCCACCAGCCCCTGAGCCCTCCCTCCAAGGACGCTTGGGACCTAAGTGCAAAGGCAAGGCAGGGGGTAGAGCTGAAGCCAGGAAGGCGCCAGTGGCGTCTCCGCAGCCTCACACAGCCTGCTCCTTCCTAGGGAGGGAGCCTAAAAGCAAGGTAAGTCTGGGCAAGGCTCGCCATGGCAGAGCAGCCTCGGCGACGGGAACTCTGCCAGATCGGGGCTCTGAGCAGAGCCAGAGCTCTGCCGTACTGGAGGCGCACCTAGCTCCCTGCAAGGAGGGCTTTCAAACCCCAAACAATGAACCACATACCCCAAACCCCGAACCACATACCCAACATGGTACCCGAACCCCAAACCCCATATCCTGAATCTGAACCCCTATCCCAACCGCAAACCCCAAACCCTGAACAGGGAACTCCAAACCCCTTACCCGAACTCAAACCCCTAACCCAATCCCAAACTCCGAACCCCAAACACCTAACCCGTACCGTGAACCCCTAACCCTAACCCAAACCCCTAACCCGAGCCCTAAACCCCAAACCCAAACCCCGACCCTCAAGCCCCGAACCGCAAATCCTGAAACACGTAGCCCAACCCCGAATCCATAACTCCGAACCCCAATCCAGAACCCAACCCCGAACCCCAAACCACTAGCCCGAACCCCAAACCCAAACCCAAACCGCACAACCGCCCCTAAACCGAACCCCAAACCCTGAACCCAAACCCTAACCTGTACCCCCACCCCACACCCCCGAACCCGAACCCCAAACCCCTAACCCGAATCGCAAACCCCTAACCTGAACCCAAATCCCAACCCCAATCCCAAACCGCAAACACCAAAACCGAACCATAAACCCCGAAACCCCAACCCCCAACCCAAACTCCAAACTGCTTAACCCGAACCCCAAACCCCAAACCCCTAACCGGAACCCCCAAACCTCAAATCCAAAACCGCACACCCCAAACCTCTAAGCCGAACCCCGAACTGCCACCCCTAATTCCTAACCCCGAACAGCAAAACTCGAAACTGCACCTCACACCCCCAACCCCAAACCATGAACCCAATCCCCTGAACCCCAAACCCCAAACTCAAATCTCGACCCCCGAACCACAAACCTCACATACTCAACCCCTAATCGGAACCTCAAACCCGAATCCCCAAACCCCAAACCCAAATCCTAAACCCCTAATCCCTAACCCAAACCGTCAACGCCAGAAACCGAACCCCTAATCCCCAACCCCAACCCTCACCCAAAACCCCAAACCCCATAACTGGAACCCCAAACCGCGAACCCTCACCCAAATCCCAAACTCCAAACCCCAAACCCCTAAGCCTTAACCTAAACTGCCAACCCCTAACCGAACCGAGAATCCCTACCCCGAACCCCAAACCCCAAATCCTAACCGCGAACCCCTAACCCAAACCCCAAACCCAAACCGCGAACCCCAAACCCCTAACCGAATCCCAAATCCCCAACCCCAACCGTGAACCTCAAACCCCAAACCCTAACCCTAACCTCAAACCCCAAACCCCAACTGCGAACCTCTAAACCAATCCGAGAACCCCTAACCTGATCCCCAACCCCAAACCCAAGCCCCAAACTCAAACCGCGAGCCCCAAACCCCAAACCCTTAACCCGATCCTCAAACCCCAAACCCCAACTGCAAACCCCTAATCTGAACCGAGAACCCATAACCTGATCCCCAAACCCCAAACCCCTAAGCTGAACCTTGAACCCTAATCGGAACCCCCAAACCCCAAACGAGAACCGCGAACCCGGAACCCCAAACCCTGAACTCCAAACCCCAAAACCCGAACCCTGAACCCTAACCCGAACCCGAATCCAAACCCTAAGAAGGGAGGGGATTCCCGTAACCCGAACTCTGAACCTGAACCCTAACAAGTTGAGGGGATGCCGGCACCCTAACCCTAACCCTAACCCTAACAATAAAACTCTAAAAGAAAAAGAAACTTTTCTGGGCCTAAGCCCCGCCCCTTGCGGTCCCCCATCCGCTCAAAGCAAAAAAGGCAAGCCCGGACTGGAACTTCTGACCCCACAAAGCCAGATTGCATGTTTACTCGGCCGTCAGCCTAACCGCTATGCTAACAAAGCCCCCCGGGTTTCATGCTGCTCCCAGGCACTCTTCAAGCCTCGGCCCGCCAGGGCAGGCTAATAAAGAACTATGGGCCCCATTAGCGCTCACTTTAAGCCCTAACCGTAACCTGAACCCTGACCCTGACTGAACCCTAACCCAAACCCGAACTCTAAGAAGAGGGGGGTTCCCCGAATTCTAACCCTAACCCGAACCCGAACCCGAGCGAGTTGGGGGGTTGCCCGAACCTAACCTAAGCTTCACAATAAACCTCTAAACTCAAAGAAAAACTTTTCTGGTCTAAGCCCCGCCTCTTGTGGTCCCCCGCCCCTAAAAGGGAAAAGAGTTAAACCCGGGACTTGAACTCCTGACCTACAGACCCTAGTCTGCCTGACTTACCAGCCTGCCTAACCGCTATGCTACAGAGGCTTGCTGTTTCAGGCAGCGCTCCCGGGCCCTCTTCAAGCCTCTGCGCGCCAGGGTCTGGCTCTATAGAATATCATGGCTGTCCTAGGTCATCTTTGCTTCTTATCCCTAAATCATAGACAGATGAGCTGAGAAAAAGCTTGGGTTGTCTCGGTGGGGTGGATCTGCTTGTCCTTGTGTTTCCCCTGGAGGCAGTCGCGGTCCCGCGGGCCTGGCCTGGCAGGGGGCGTGGGGGCGGGGCGCACCGTGCGCGCCTCGGGGGCGGGGCGAGCCTGGGCGGCTGGTCAGGGGCGCGGCTCACGGGAGCGGGTCTGGGGCGGGGTGAACATGGCGGCGCCTCGGGGCCAGGGGTCCCCAGTTGTGCTCTCAGGGCTCGCCATTGCAGCTGGGACTGCTCGTTTCGTGGGCTCCTGGGTCCCCGTCGATTGGCATCCAGCGAGCAGAGCGCAGGGCTGTGGACCACAGGTAAGGGAACTCGGACTCGGCGGAGCAGGGAACCATGTCTTCTGCCCTTTGTTTGCAGTCTCGGAGCCGACTGAAATGGCGATCGCAGAAAAGCCTCGCCTTTGGGGCCGAGGGTTTTACCGCTTCACCCCTTTGCATACAGCTCAGACCCGCGCGCTTTTCCCAAGCAGCCGAGTGTATTGCTTCCTACAGGCCTGGAGAGGATAACAGGCAGGAAGGCCAGGGGTCTCCAGACAGAGAAAATAAACTGCAAGTGTCAGACGTTTTTTTTCTCTCTTAAGAGGCAGGAGGAGACCAAAGAGGGCTGCGGTTTTTTTTTCTCCATCTTGATACAAATGTAAAAGAAGGTTTCTCTGAAAATTCTGTGTTGCCATGACAACTCCTGGCTCCACCTGAATTTAACTTTTCTCAAACCTTGAACTAAGCAATGCATTGTTCTTATGGAAATGTTTGTCTTAAGGTATGTTAATGTCTTCAGGTCAGTTCCCCCTAAGGGCTCAGAAACGACTCGACAAACCGGTTTGTCTTACTCATACCTGGTTCTCTAACCTCTGTGAATGAAACTATATATTTGCTTGGAAATCTGCCTTTCTTCAAGATTCATGTCCATCATTTTCTGGCCTGGGATGACTCATCTGCTGCCAATGTGATCTCAATGCATGCTGTGGGTGAGGGGCCTGGTGCCATTCTCTGAGACATTGTCTTTCTTTCCTTAGCAGACTGCTAGTGGCTGTATAACATCTGGCTAAAGACTAGGCAGGGGGTACTCTTTCTTCCCCCTTTTAATGTTACGTCAGCAGCTCTCTCGATCTCTTTTCTACTTGAATCAAACTTTTTCACAGAAAACCTCTGAGCCATCAAGCTTCGTCACTTGCCCTGGATTGAATTCTCCTCTGGAGGCCAAGAATGCTGGCATCTTTTGTGGTTTAGCAGCCACCTTTCAGCCTTTTGTAATTCATATTGAATCTTCATTTCAGATGGCAGATGCATTCCACGGTATTGCCAACTGAAGTCTTGTCATCGCTATGGAGTCTCTGTCCATGGCTTGAGGGTATTTTTCAGCAATCATGTATCATTTCCAGTGTGCCAGTCTTGTCATCCTCATTCCATCCATAGCAAAGTCTTTTTATTAATGTTGACGTGATTGAAGGGGAATTGTTTGTTTCAATTCCCTTTCAGATTGTTATTTGCTGGTGTTATACAGATAACACTGTGTCGTCATTCATTTGTATCCGTTTGGACAGCTTGATAGTTGTCTTTAGTTTCTTTAATTTCTCATAATTGAAGATGACCCTGGCTCATATATTTACAGTC
>NW_017211805.1:0-17311 GCF_001704415.2 Capra hircus
AGAGAATACAAAGGTTAAAGTGAAAGAACCAGATCCATATGGTTCAGATTTGTTCTTTCCTATTATGAACACTGGCTTCTTTCTTTCAATCCACTGGTTGCCCAGGATGTGTGGGTTGGCTCTTAATCATTTGCCAATTCCAATAAATCAAGTAATTGTATGATCCAAATCCCCTTTAGCAAATGGAGAAAATATTTTTCTTTGCTATAAACTGAGTCAACAGTTCTAGTACAAGTAACTTAGATGCAAGGTGTTGGATTTTATCTGCATCTCTCCTGCACAGGTGTGCACAATGCTGAAATGCAGATCTACTAATTTGACAACTTGTGGACAGTCAGTAGAAACTGCTCTGACGAGATTTGAAATGTTCTCTCTAAGCGGCACATTTGGAACAGAGTAATGTTTTTCCTGAAGTGCTACTTACTAAAATCAAGCTGGCACCTGAAAAATTTGAGGTAAGAGCATTTTAAGAGTTTGTTCATTTTATCTGTTTTCTGAAGTCAAACAAAACAGGCCAAGAAAACAGTTTCTGTTAACTTTTGCTGTGTAACAAATTTGTTCAAAATTTCATGGCTTTACACAATAACCATTTTCTTCAGCCTGATATTGTGGTTGGTGCTGTGAGCTGGGTGTAAGTAACTAAGCTGTTCTTCTGGACTAGAAGGGGCTCAGTTGATCTTGTCTGGGCTCATTCATGCATCTGCTGCTAGCAAGTGAGTTGGCTGGGATTGGTTGGTTTGTGCTGGCCATGTCTTGAACAGCTGGAATGACTGGAGGCATGTTCTGTGGCCCCTTAACTTCCAGGAAGCCTGAGCTTGTTCACGTGTTAAATGAAAGAGTCCAAGAGCATAAAACAGAGAAAGACACAATAGGCAAGTTCAAGTCTCTGCTTGGACCACGTTTGCAAATATTTCATCTACCATAAGCAAGTCACATGACCAATGTAGATTCAAAGGGTGAAGAAATAAATGATGCAAAACTCTCAACAGGAAAAGCTGTGAAATCATATTGCAAAGGGTATGGATAAGGGGGGGGGTTGTGACCATATTTTGTAACTTACAGCAACTAATTCTTATGTGATGACACTTTGTTGGAATAACACAATAAGATACCTAAGGCCTATGAGTCTGAGGGACGATTCATCGCAGAGTATCACTTACAGAGTTTTAATTTCTTTTTTCTAACATGTGAAGACAAACAGAAAATCAAACATTTATTTCAATAAACCACAGTGGTCATAGCTAGTTCATCCACAAATTAAGCTGGTCTCAAATTAAAATTAAGATTCTGCAGGTTAATATCTGCTACGTAGTACATGGTGCATATACACGCATGTACATACACACAATCCAGAAGTCTGGAAATTAATGTCTTCATCGAACTGTGACAAATGATGAACAGAGTTTTTAGAAACTAGAATGGAATCACTGCATTTTTTGTTTTACCAAAGAAAAAATAGGATCTAAGCTAATTAGTCTAAAGCATCAAGCAGGGAATCTTAAAATTGCAGACTGCTTATGATAATATATCTGTGTCTGCTTGTATTATCAGATTGGAATATGCCATATTTGTAAAAATGTTTAATTCTGTGACACCAACAATTTAACATATAGTGCAGCCGTAAGGCTGGGGAAACACAGAGAACTGGAATCCTTGGCTGCCATAGAACCCAGTAAGGCAGAGAATCTCAGGAGCACATTGAGGCTGAAATAAAAACTTTGGTGCCAACTACAGAAAACCATGATCGGATCTGAAGTAAGAGATCTGGAACTGAAATCCAATAGTTAAAAGTTGATAGCCTGGCACAAACATGTGTCGATAGGTTGAAATTATCTGTGAATTCAAGGAAGTGAAAGAAGGGAGGGTAGGGTTCACTCAGCTAAGCTTAGGAAGACATGGGGTCTAGTGGTATGTGTGTATCTTGTAAGCCTTGCCATTCATTTATTTGTTAATTACAGTATAATTAGTTTCCCATGGTGTGTTAGTTGCTGCTGTACAATGAAGTGAATCAGCTATATGAATACATATATCCCCTCCCTCTGGGATCTCCCTTATCACCACTCATCCCACCTAGCTAAGCCTTGCCATTTCAATTGAGCATACAGTCTAATTTTCTGGGTACTATTTCGAAAAATTTTCCCCATGCCATGTACTCTTATACTTGTATCTCTTTGAGAAATTACTCCAAAATAGGACAGAACATTTATCTCACAAAAGAATCTCATCCATGGGAGAAAGATAAAAAACTGTTGGCGTTTTCTGGATCACGTTAAAGTTCCAAAGTCTGAGATGCCATGTGACTATCACTCTGAACCACATCAATATACTTGAAGAAGTGGGTGGTGCTAGTTGATGAGGATTTTAAACTTTTCATCACAAACGGTTTCAGGCAGTAGGAAACAATGAGAGGATAGAACGAAACAGTAACTGGTTGAGCACTTAATTCGGTAGTGTTTGTTGATCTCAACTCAAAATTCTCAGAATTAGTCATGCTACCTCCCATCCTTGGACACTGGCCCTTTATTTTTGGATAGAAGGAGGGAGGAGAGGGAGGGGTTGTATCTACCCTTTAAATTTAGCACTTACAGAGACTTCCCTGGCAGTCCAGTGGTTAACACTGCATTTCCAATGAAGGGGACATGGGTTTGATCCCTGACCAGGGAAGTAAGATCTTGCATGCTGCATGGTATGGCCCAAAATGATAATAAATAAATAAATTAGGCACTTACATTATATTTATCATTTGGGCCATATCTCATCTACTCCAGCTCATTTGCAAAAAGAAGAAATGAGATATACTGTGTGTTGACTCCTCAGAGCCATAAAAGAGGCATTTGTCTGCTGGCAAGCAGGGGTTTTGGTATAACAGTTCCTTGGAAGATTTTTCCTAGTTTAGGGTACTGGTTTTCATTTCACAAGTGTAGATTCTCTGTGGCATGACTTTCCCTAAAGTCCATCAGGTTCTAAGGAACAGACACTAAGTAAACACATAAGATAGACAAAAGGAAGAATCAACTAACCAAATGGACAGTGAAAAAAAAAATCAAGAATTTTATATTTCAGTTATTCTTTCTCTAGAAACTTTGCAGATCATGTTAACTTGCTGATCTGTTAACTTACTGTTTCTAGAGATATCGGTTCTAATACCATAGATGACAAGAGCTTTACAAGAGTCACACCAACTGTGTTTTCTTGAGTGTTTCCCCAGTTTCCCTGGTTATGGACTCTCCATCAACATATATTTTACACATTATCTTTGAAGATCACTTCTGCAGAGATTCCAACACATTCACTTCTTATCTTTTCCCCACCCCTAGTTCTAGCTAAGAGTATGAAGTGTTATTGACCACAACTGGGAAACATTGCTTTACTATTTGAAGTTAACTCTGGTATATTATCAGAAGTCTGGCCTCTGAAACTAATTATGTAAGTTTGTGCAAGTCAGTTAACCTCTGAAATTTCCTACCTATAAAATGGGGGGAATATCTTCCTCACTGATTAGGGAATGCATGTGAAAGCACTTGTACAGTGAAGCATTTGTACAAGTATCAGGATGTATTTTTAGTTAGTTACCTCAGAAGGTTTCCCTAGTTAACCGTTTATCAACAACTAGAGGAAAATGTTGCCAGCATTAGGCCCGCATGTGCTGAACATCATGTAAGTATAGGTCAATGTGCAGACAGACTGGAGGAGGAAGAGACCAGGTCCCACTGTAGATCAGTAAATCAGAGTCTCTGGGGTTAGACCTGTATTTTTCCATCGTCCCACATTTTGGTGGGTTGCTTGATTGATTTTATTTTGGTGGGTAAGAACTACCAGTGTAAGAGAATAATCAAAAAGATCAAATTATATTGAGTATATGCTACTTAGGAGGTCAATTCATTATACAGTATATTTTAGGAAAATTTATAACAGAAAACTAGCAAAAATGCTAAGTTCCAAGGAAATTACATAGACAGGATTTTACTGTATTAATGAAAAGTCACATGAAAACTAAATATTTTTGTTTAACTTGTTTCAAACTTTCACCAACTATACTTTGAAATATACCTCTGGTATTTCATTTTTTGTTCCTTTAATGAACAATTTAGTAAACAAGGAACACTTTAGAAACAATGAACACTTAGCTAACTACCAACAGGCTGTGCATTTGACAACTTGTTAGTGAGCTGTGTTTTTATGTTTATGTGTCACCACAATAATTATCTTTGAGGATATTTAGCTGTTTTCTGCTTCTAGTTATGAAGCATCTAATTTCTTACCCTCTAAGTTCTTTTCCCATCCAAATTGTCCTTTCCACAACTGATAAATTCATTCTCTTTTATTCTTGTTCTGTTGTCTCTCTATTTGTGGTTTTTTTCCTATAAATTCATTTTCTTTAACCTTGTTCTGTTGTCTATTTGTGTTTCTTCTTGTTCCATTATTTTGCATACATTTTTTCCCTTACAGAGAAGCCTCTGTGACTTCACAATTTTTTGCACATCTAATCCTTGCTTCTTTTTTTGACCATATGGTTTAGTCTTCTCTTCACTAATCTTCAACTAGTGATGCGCTATAAATTGTAACAAAGCCACTCTCTAAGGGAGAAACAAAAGCCTCTGATTTGTGGCATTTGCCAATTATCATGGTGTAAATACTCTCACCATGATCAGTTTCAAGAAAAGCCATGCTTAACAACCAGCTGTCAAAGTTCCTGGAGATTTAACAGTCTGTTGTTGTGAGCTTATATACCACTGCCACTGGTCTCTGAAACTAATTATGCAAGTTTGTGCAAGTCAGTTAACCTCTGAATTTCCTACCTATAAAACGGGGAGAATATCTCACTGGTTCTAACCAAATGGGAATGAGAAAGCACACACATTGCCTAGCACACTGTGAGCCTGGGGAAGGCCACCCACCTCACCCATCCCAGCCTCTGCCACACACATATTTGTCTTAGAATGAGCCTTTGCTGCTTGATTTCCACTTGGCACAGAGTCTTCCATAATACAACCCAATAATAATTCCATAATAAACAATAATAATAATAATAATAATATAATTCCATAATTCAACCCCAATAATAATTCCATTATAATATAATATAATAATAATTCCATAATATCCAACTGCTCCTCCTTGTAGCAGGTTGTTTCCCACTATCGGAAGCTGACCATTTCAGCTATTCCTTTTCAGACTTCCTGAGCACATACCTGTTTCTCTTGCCGAGATACTAGTATATAGATTTCTCTCTTTATATTTGGAATCTGCTCAGTTTTACGATTAACTTTTAAGCTTCTTGAGGGAAGACTGCTATTGTACTCTTCTGGCTCCTGGTTATCCTGCATATAACTGGACTCAATAAATTTTTGCTACTGATGATTTTTGACTTTCTGTTAAAGGTTACATTTGATTGTGTAAACTGAATTATTGAACCTCATAGGAAGGCTCTAGTCTTCCTTACATATAAAATAGCTGTCCCCTACCCTTCCCACCTGCTCCCCAATCCCTGGCCCCAGGGCCCTTTCCTAGTAACCTACTTGATCAACGGTGATATCTAGAATGGTTTCAAAATCATGAGTCTGCTAGTAATGTATATTTTAATTAAGTTGGCTATACTCTTCCCACTTTTCCTTTAGGTACTAGAAGATGGGCGTTTGGTAAACAAGAATGGATTATCTGAACCTGTCCTAAACAGTGTCGCTCTTTGGGAGGTGGTACACCAAGGACGTACATTCCATCTCAGGCGGGACCAGCAACTCAGCAACAACGTACCTGATGATACCCACATTATTAATGATCATAGTCTTGCAGTATGCTGTGATGGTGTAGAACATCGCTTTATCTTATTCACTGATTCATCTCAGATTTACTAAGAAATATTGAATGACTAGCTCACTAGTATAGACCAATGATTTCCAAATATTTTTTCCTCATCAAGGATTATTTTTTAAGGGCTACAGTAATTTTGCATCTTTTTTTGGCAATGCTGAAATGTCGCAGTATGGTATAATGGTATGATTGATGTTTGGGCCAGATAGATGATCAAATCCTGGCTCCAGCCTTGTTTGCATTATAACTTTGTGTCTACTTGTGTGTGTGTTAGCAGGAGCAGAAGAGATTCAGGGACATTTTAAATGTAATGATGGCCTTGGAAGAGAGCAGTAATGATGGAAATGAGGGGAACTGAGAGATTTATGACTGAATTCCATTTGACATTAAAGACAATTTGAATTTATTCAGTTTTCTGTGCTAATGATTGTGGGGGGGGGGTTTGCTTTCTAATCAGATGGAAACAAACTCATTGGAATTCCATTGGAAACATAAACTCCAATGTTTAAGTTTATCTTAACAAAAAAGTTGTTTTGAGATATTCTAGAAAAAACTAATACCTAGTCCAGTTTCTTGGGTAGTCATAGCTCCAAACAGTCCTACTTAACAGTTGTGGTATAATTTAACAGTCACAAATACCATAACACAAAGACCATGACAGTTAATAGTAACACTATTTTCAACATTGAGTAGTTTGTTTTTAGTGATGGGGAATGTATATGTATGTAAACATTCCAAAATCATCAAAACTGTACACTCTTTTATCTCTTCATAAAATATAGAACATTTCAGATTTGTCAGTCGTGCTTGAGGAAGTTAGACATTATGCAATGGTTTTGTGGTGTGTTTTATAATGCATGCACAATCATATTTCACTTTCGGAAGTTGCAGTGTCGACTGGTAGTCAGCCTCTGAAGTTATACTCACTGGTGTGAGAAAGATATAAACAAGGATTTCCTCACAGATTCTAAGGGACAATTCTTCCCTGATTCACATTTAGAGTTGTCAGCTATACTAGAACTCATTAACTAATCTCAAAAATATACAAACAACTTCTGCAGCTCAATTCCAGAAAAATAAACGACCCAATCAAAAAATGGGCCAAAGAACTAAATAGACATTTCTCCAAAGAAGACATACGGATGGCTAACAAACACATGAAAAGATGCTCAACATCACTCATTATTAGAGAAATGCAAATCAAAACCACAATGAGGTACCACTTCACACCAGTCAGAATGGCTGCGATCCAAAAATCTGCAAGCAATAAATGCTGGAGAGGGTGTGGAGAAAAGGGAACCCTCCTACACTGTTGGTGGGAATGCAAACTAGTATAGCCACTATGGAGAACAGTGTGGAGATTCCTTAAAAAATTGCAAATAGAACTACCTTATGACCCAGCAATCCCACTTCTGGGCATACACACTGAGGAAACCAGAATTGAAAGAGACACATGTACCCCAATGTTCATCGCAGCACTGTTTATAATAGCTAGGACATGGAAACAACCTAGATGTCCATCAGCAGATGAATGGATAAGAAAGCTGTGGTACATATACACAATGGAGTATTACTCAGCCGTAAAAAAGAATTCATTTGAATCAGTTCTGATGAGATGGACGAAACTGGAGCCGATTATACAGAGTGAAGTAAGCCAGAAAGAAAAACACCAATACAGTATACTAACACATATATATGGAATTTAGGAAGATGGCAATGATGACCCTGTATGCAAGACAGGGAAAGAGACACAGATGTGTATAATGGACTTTTGGAATCAGAGGGAGGGAGAGGGTGGGATGATTTGGGAGAATGACATTCTAACATGTATACTATCATGTAAGAATTGAATCGCCAGTCTATGTCTGATGCAGGATACAGCATGCTTGGAGCTGGTGCACGAGGATGACCCAGAGGGATGTTGTGGGGAGGGAGGTGGGAGGGGGGTTCATGTTTGGGAACACATGTAAGAATTCAAGATTTTAAAATTTAAAAAAAAAAATTCATGGAACATAAAAAAAAAAAATAAAAAATAAAAGCGAAAGCAAAAATGAAAAACAAATAGCACCAGTCCCAAGGAAAACTAAGAGTACTTAACTGTAAAATTGTTTGCATTGCGATGTTTTAATCCATATCTCATCAGTGGTTTTCACATGCACATTTTATTTACCAAACAACTCAAGTATAGTTTAATTTGGCCTTGATTCAGGGAAATGCACCTGAAGGAGTAGCTCTTTAGAAAGAGCTCGTTTCTAAATAAAATGTGCATGTGAAAAAATAAAATGTGCATGTGGAAAAATAAAATGTGCATGCAAAAAAAAATTAAATTACTAAGAATAGAAAGAATGGACACCCAAAATGGATGTTTGTCTGTATTTGGGACATGATAGTTCTGTAGATCCTACTGTAGAAGATATGAATCTTTCATTGGCCAGACCATACTCCCAATATGACCATATGTGAATTCAGAGTTACGTGTCTTAGGGATGTATAGAACATATCGGTGAATTAGTGAGAGCACTGTCACTTGGACATGATGTAAAAGAAATTGCTTTTAATTTACTCTTGCTGGAAGACATCTAGTATAAATATGCTTTTGACCCATGAAAATAAAAATAGGAAGTGTGTAGTTGGAGAGTAGATGTGTGCCTTACTAGTCGGTCATAACTCATGCCTCATGGCTAGGAACTTATTCATAAATTAAATATCTTATTAATGTAAAAGAAATCCAAATATACTAGAAAAAATAATAAAGGGATAGTACAAGACATTAAGTGAAAGAATATGTACCGTCTGCCCAGTTTATGGAGTAAGATGTTACAGAGTGGATACTTTTTGTATTTCCTTTCCAAATGCATTCTTCTCCTTTCGTTGTCTGTTTTTATTAAAGGAAGTCATTATCCTAAGATCATTTTTGATTGGACTTCTTGGTAGTTGATTACATTTGCATAAAAGTATCTGAGTACTGTTTTTCATCTTTTTAAACTTTGTATATATGGCATCAAATTACACATATTCTGCATATTTCTTATTTTTGCATAAGGAATTATGAGTTTAATCTATGCAAGTGAGCATCGGTTTACTTCATGCATTTTCACAGTGTCTGCTGTCCAGTTACATTAGTGTGCTAGTTACTCAGCTATTGTCTCAGCTCCAAACCCACCGCTGTAGTCCTCTTTGTGATGATGAGGTTGAGGGTAGGCAAACATATTTCTCCTTTGCCCCCGGGCTCCCTGTTAGGTTCTGCCAGTAGAATGCGCTAGAGGGACACCAGAGATTGGACAAGGAGTGGAGGAGCTTCGGTTTGCCCACTTGACAGTACAGTGTACCTGCGCCTGGCAGCAGTCGTTTGTTCCAGTGCCAGTTGGTTCTAGCTTTTAGTTCTGCTTTTTTTTTTCCCATACCCAGAACTGATGTCATTGCCCTCCTTCAAAAATAACAGCAGCAACAAATATCTCCTTAAGAGATGAGTCCCAGCTCTGTTGGGGCCTTCCCTGAGGAGCTGGCTTATTACACCCACTGCAGAGCACCCCACCCTAGGGCTCTGAGCCTCAGCTCCACAGGGTTCCCTGGAAAGCTTCTAGCTCCTACACTCTCCTTTTCCTTTTGTTCATGGATGCCAGGAATGGTAGTTACTGCCTGTGTTACCCCAGTGTTCCTTTTTTGTCCTTCAGTCATAAAATACCTGTTTAATCAAATCCCTGCATCAAGTTATCTTAAAGTAACTGGTGCAGATTCTGTTTTCTTGGTTGCATCTTGTCTGATACAGCAGATAAGACAATATTCATTTGTTTTCTTTCCTGCTGATGAATATGGTGGGCATGGCAAACCTGCTGCCCTGAAATCTTGGGTAAGTTTGATAACGTGCATATGTGCTAAGTTGCTTTAGTCGTGTCCGACTCTTTGCGACCCCATAGACTGTAGCCCACCAGGCTCCTCTGTTCATGGGATTCTTCAGGCAAGAAAACTGGAGAAGGTTGCCATGCCCTCCTCCAGGGGATCTGCACAACCCAGGAATCGAATCCGAGTCTCTTTAAGTCTCCTGCACTGGCAGGTAGGTGGATTCTTAACTACTAATGCCACCTGGGATGATGTAGTAAAGAACAAAATGTGGAAGCAGTCAGTGGTGATACAGAGGTTGTCCCAGGCATGTTCTCATGGCCGCTCACCCAGACCTCGGTGAAAAAAAATAGCGGGCCCATCCTCTGGCTACTTCTGAGCTGCCATGTTCTTCACTTACAGGAGGGTTACTGAAACTATAAACTTTGGGAGCCCCTCTGTGAGAACACAGGCTTTGTGGCCACATATCTTTGACTTTGAGTATACACTTTTTGGGACTTACGTGATTTCTCATAGACAAACTGAATCAAAAGGTAACGTCAGCTGACTCTGAATCATCAGTTTCAACAGTCTTTGTCCCTACATGTGTTTTTGTGGTTTTGCTTAGGTTTTTTATTTTGGGGATATAGACTTATTGGAGAAGGAAATGGCAACCCACTCCAGTACTCTTGCCTAGAAAATTTCATGGATGGAGGAGCCTGGTGGGCTACAGTCCATGGGGTCACAAAGAGTCGGACATGATTGAGCGACTTCACGACTTCATGATACTTATCATTAATATTACTTCACATTATAAATAAAGGTTCTCTGATCTTTCTTGGGGATGTCTCCCTGTGCCCTTTAAGAAGTCCAACAATGTTTTTTTAGATTCCTACAGCTGACTGGGAAGATCCTGTGCTGGATGGTAATGAGGAATAAAACAAAAGCTACTTTTCCAAGAATCAATCGAGAAGAGGAGACAGACATCACTTTCATCACTCATCATAATAATCAAATATTGAGCAAGTGGAATATGCCTCACACCTCACTGTGTCATGCATTCAAGCATCTTATTTAACACATATGATGAAAGGTACAGAATGTAATGATGGATTAATTTTGCCTTGGGAGACAAGAGAGTTGTCAGCTACCAGCTCGGTAAGTCAATCATGACATTGTAGGCAGAGTTAGCCATGCCAGCAGAGACGAGGAAGAATGGCATGCTGCAAGCAGAGACCAATATATTGAGGCAGGGGAGGGTAAAAGGAGGAAGAATAAGGAGACATAATGAAAACATATGAGGCCAGAAAGGTAGGCAAGGATCAGATCATTGAAGAACAAATGAAGTCTGGACTTTATCCTGAAGCTAAAAGACCCATCAAAGGATTTTAGAGTATCGTGATGAACTAAATAGTTTTAAAAATTACTTTGCACTTTTATATATAGAATGGATAAGCAACAAAGTCCTACTGTAAAGCACAGACAACTATATTCAGTATCCTATAATAAAGCCTAATGGAAAAGAATGTACATATGTATGTAACTGAATCACTTTGCAGTACAGCAGTAATTAACACAACATTGTAAATCAACTATACTTCAATAAAAAATTACTTTGATAGTGGTTTGGAGGATGGAAAAGAAGGGAAAACAAGGAGATTGTGGGGGAAGAAAGTGTTCTAAGAACGAGGTAGCCAACATGGCAATGAAGCTGGGAATGAGAACTGACCAACTGATTTAGTAAGTCAAGTCAGTCAAGTCACTTCAGTCATGTTCGACTCTGTGAGACCCCATAGACGGCAGCCCACCAGGCTCCCCTGTCCCTGGGATTCTCCAGGCAAGAACACTGGAGTGGGTTGCCATTTCCTTCACCAGTGCATGAGAGTGAAAAGTGAAAGTGAAGTCGCTCAGTCGTGTCCGACTCTTAGCGACCCCACGGACTGCAGTCTACCAGACTCCTCCATCCATAGGATTTTCCAGGCAAGAGTACTGGAGTGGGTTGCCATTGCCTTCTCCAGATTTAGTAAAGGAGAGGTCAATGGTAACCTTGACAAGGTGATTAAGTCAGAGGCAAAATCCTGATGGGAAGGAAGGAATTAAGAGAGAGAATACAATCATGTGGAAAATTTTCTCATACAATGGAGCCAAAAAAGGAAGCAGGAACTGGAAGGTGATGTCAGATCAAGAGAGGGTTTGTTTTTTTTTTTTTTTTTTTTTTTTTAGGGTAGGGGATACAACAAGATAATTAACCCAATAGACAAAAAAAAAAAAAAAAAAATTGATGATGGGAGAAGAGAGAATTTCCAAAGCACTGTCTTTGGGATCTAGTGGACAAAGATAAGGAATGGACTTAGAGAAGAGCATGAGCAGTCATTGATAGTGAGAGGATAGGAGACAGAATTGATAGGTATGGATGCTGGCAAGTGGACTGATGCTTTGTAGGAGCTTGTGGAAGTCTATTCAGCTGGATAAACAATCCTGGAGTTCAGGAAAGAAGTTTGAGCTAAAGATAGAGGCAGTAGTTAACAGTTCATGGAGGGAAGTTAAAGGTATGACGTAGAAAAGGATCTGCTGTAGGGGCTAAATGATAGAATAAGGAATGGAAGCTGACACTGTGGCTATTGACCATCAGTGCATTCAGAGTTCAGAGAAGTGAACAACGACAAAGGCAAGAGGTGAGAAATTTGAGTTGGAGGGGCACGAGTTAGTGAGGAATCAATCCAGGATCAGAGTGGTAGTATATGTATTAAAATGTAAAAAGAAGAGTGGTCTTGGCTAAGACCAGGAAAGATAAAGTGGGACAGAGTGGGAGAAGGCTCTAACTCTCTGCCTTGACTTGATACACACATGGGAAGAATTTTACTTAATTAAGAGGCAGGTTTTGTAGTGGATATTGGAACTAAAGACCTGGGGAGACCCAGTGAACTCTCAGAGACATTATTCCAGGGGTCCTTCTCTACTTTAAAATTTTGTGACTTACATATTTATTAATAAAAGCATAATTATATTTATTTTAATACAGAACTTTAGATGCTAAATACCTAATGCCATAATAATTTTGAACTGTCATTCAAGTTAGGTACTTGAATATTTAAGTTCAAACCTTGTTTAAACAACTTGTATCCATAATCACTTCCTACTCCTCATATACATATGAGGCAAGACATTATTAATCATACTTGGTAACAAACTATCTGAAACATGATTCTATTGATTTCAAAATAATAAAAAGTTGGTTACACTTCCTGGAATTAGGGAGTGTGAAGGGAAATTTCTTTGTTTCTTTTTGATTCTATTCAGAAAGTCAGGTCAAGCGAAGCAACAGGTACAATTTCAACTTGACATGAAAATAAGTTCCTTCTCATTATAAAGCAATTCATCTATCTTATGTAATTCTAATACTGTCTCGATTATTTTTTTCTGAAATGAATTTGCACCTGATTGATATTATTATTTCAGGACATAAAGTCACATGGAAACTCAGTAGGGGACCTGGGAAAATGAAGGCATATTCTGATAATGAAAAAAGGATTTTCCAATTTAAGGGTTTACAATTGTAGAACTGGAGCAATCAAAGAAACAAAAAAGGCACAAATATCTAAAACTTGCCAGTTTCCCTACGTCAGATGAAGCATAAGGAAAAAACCTCTTGAAGATTAGATTTTGAGTCATGTATAAGTACACAGGGAAGAGGGCCTCCTTGAAAAGTGAGCAAATCTATAAAGATGAATAAATTGTAATGCCCCCAAAGCCTAGCTCTTTGGTTTCTTGCACATAAACTTTACAGCATTGGCTGGGTTCCAGAGAGGCCCAGAGACTCAGCCCAGCTGGGCACTCATCATCACTGACCATATTGTCATCTATCTATGTTTTACACAGTGTTCAGGGTAAAGTTCCAATATTTCAGACTATTAGGCAGGCTTTCCAAGAGAAACTGGCAACTGTGGTTTCTGCCGATAGCTTCTTATAGTGCAAACATTTAGGGCCACTGGTCATAAACATTGACTTCAGTCATTAGTATGTATGCAATGTTCTCTCCTGTTAGCTTGGGAGCTCTATTAAAACTGAGGCTTGCCTTAGACTCTGTTTTGTGTCTGTCACAGCTAACTATGGCACCCCACTCCAGTACTCTTGCCTGGAAAATCTCATGGATGGAGGAACCTGGTAGGCTGCAGTCCATGGGGTTGCTAAGAGTCGAACACGACTGAGCGACTTCCCTTTCACTTTTCACTTTCATGCATTGGAGGAGGAAATGGCAACCCACTCCAGTGTTCTTACCTGGAGAATCCTAGGGACAGGAGAGCCCGGGGGGGCTGCCATCTACTGGGTCGCACAGAGTCGGACACGACTGAAGTGACTTAGCAGGCAGCAGCAGCAGCTAACTATGTAAGTTTTCACGAATCGTTGCTATGATAGTTCCTACTACAATGATTCCACATTGGTCCTATTAATGGAAATATTGAGCCATTTAATAAAATATTTTGATTGAAATATTGAAATAGTTTAATAAAATATTTTATTCAAAAGAAAAGAGTTCATCCCCAAATGTGTTTTGGAAGGGGGTGGACTCATCTGCTTGGCTCATTTACTTCCAATTTTAGATTTTGGGTGGATCTCTTACAGTGCCAACAGTAGCATCATGTGCTAGAGTCAATCCAATTATGTACTTCTTGCACAATATCCTTTCTCAATACTGTGTTGTATAATCTATTCCTGAGATAGTATAAATAGTGGTAGCAGATAGGCAGGTCTTTAACATAAAAGCTCTTCCAGTGATACAAAGTACAACAATCTGAGTTTAACAAAGTGCACTAAATTTTATCTATGATTATATCATATTTTCTAAAATATGTTGGTCATTTTGGTGCTTGGTTGGTGCACTGGATACTTTTCTTGCTGCAGTGTTTGAGCATGCTGTTATATTACCCAAACAGAACAGAAACACCTGTGCTAAAAGAAGAAGCTTTGGCTCCTGATGAACAAGAATATAGATGTTTCAGAGAAAGCACTTAAACTGGCAGCCAGGCAGGTATTGCCCCTGATACACTGGCTGGGATATTGGAAAGAAAATCTGAAACTTCACAAGAATGTGAGTGTTTCGAATTCAGTAGAGAAATTTTTTTGCTCCTACTTGTTTTGAGCAGGGCGCACAAATCATTGCGACCCCAGAAGATGGAATTTACGGCTAGGTCTTCAAAAGGGAGACCTTTTGTCCCTATCTGGAGGATATCCAGATCCTGAAATAAACTGGGTTCCATGTAGAGACCCAGAGGTAAAGTCATTACTTTTGATCTTTAAACCATAAGTTGTGATATTGTAACGTAGCAAAATTTAGTAGCTTGACTAGTATTGTTGCTGACAGTCTGTGGCATTGGACTTTGACTTCTCTAATTCTTCGTATTGTGCACCATCTGGCATGTCTCCTGTTTGGTAAATGATTTGTGATGATGTCTGGCTGGTTATTTATGGATGAATAATATGTGTACACACAAGTTTTATAATAGATGCGATTAAGTGGTTTCAACAAAGTGAGAAAGTTGTGAAATCTAGGACTTAGGTTCTCACCTGTAAGTAAGGGTTCACCCATGCATACCTGCCTCCTTTGCAGGAATGGTAAAAAGATGAATGTATTTATGTTCAAAGGGCTTTGATATCGGCATGCAATGGCATCGGTATGGTGAGTGGAAATTGCACAGGACTTGAATACGAGGTGTTTTTTTCTGAGACTATATCCTACCACCTCTTGGCTGAGTGATGTGGGACAGAAAACCTAAAACTCCTGAAGTAAAATAGAGATAATATAATTTTCTTTCCTACTTCACTTTTACAGAGTAGTTGTATGTGTAAGGAATATCCTGGTGGTCCAATGATTAGGACTCTGAGCTTTCACTACTGAGGGCCTGATTGGCCCTCTGGGGCCCTCCCCTCACTGACTGGGGAACTAAGATTCCATAAGCCATGCAGCATGGCCAAAATCCCACCCCTGACCTCACCCCACCCCACAAAATGAATGCAAAGTGAAATAATAGAATCTATACAGTATGGTGCCCTCTTGAGTGTTAATTATTACTTTTTTTAAAAAAATTGCTTTTTTTTAAACAGGAGCTGGATCTGAAATTTTGCTTTCTTGTCCTTCAAGAAAGTGTAGCAATTGTTTATAGCTGTAGTTTTAAGCATAACTTTCTGAAAGAAAATCTGCATAAAATATAAGAAAGATTATGAAATCATTTTAGTTGTACTTACTCTTTAAAATAGATCATACATGATGGCAAAATCAATGCATTAAAAAGTTATTTAATGTGCTTTTTAAAAAATTTACAGGCATCTGCTTAAAGCTATTATCAAGTGCACAAACAGAAAAACCTCTTTAATAATTCTGACCATTTGAAATTAATTGAAAAGTCAAGTCCAATGTTGCAACATAAGAGTTCTTACATGTGAGTCAAGTCTCACCCTGGGATTGTCACCTTTGGAAAAATATTCTCAAAATGTTGCACAGTCTGTGTTTACAGTAACCACATAATTATGACTCAATGTTTGCTTGCTTATGGGGATTTTCCCAGAGCAAGAAGGATTCATTATTTGCAATAACTCAAGAGGCTTAGACTGAAATACACTCTGTTTTCCTGGGCTGACAAAACGGACTTTCCTAGGGAAAGATGTCCTAAAGCTTGATTAATTTAGTCTCTGATGAAGTATTTTAAATGGGGAAAGTAGGTGACAGATGAAACTTTAATATTATTGAGTCTTTCAGACATGCAAATGGCAAGCTTTCAGCTCTGTGTTGTAGAAAGGAAAAATCTAGTATTTAAGAAAATGCTAATATTGGTAAAGAAAGCACCATTTTCTTTCCTAGTCACACTCACCTCTAAAAGGATAATTGAAGTCCATATAGTCATCCTTGTGTATTTAAATACTATCATTTAGAATACTGACACATCTCATGCTTCCTGGAGCTTTCCCATGGGGAACTAATAGGAAATATTAAACTGCCCTAATTATCTAACCAGAAAAAAGAAAACCAAAATAAAATATATAATAGTTTTATTAAGGCCTTCCTTAATGAATATGCACATTGACAGTATTACTCTGTTTTTCCTGAAGGCAAGAGAAAAGAAATGGTCTGAAATAATAGTCATAAATCTGTCCTTTCTATTCAGATTAGTTCAACATCAATTGTAGGGGACTGAGAAACCATGGAGAGTCTGAATGGCCTCTACAAGCAATCAAGTCATCAGTGTCTGTGGGCAGTCTTCTTGTTGTTACAAAGTCCATAATGGCCATTATTTATTTATTGAGCACTACCTTGGTTCTGAATGCACTTGGTACACTAAGCACATTGTCTCATTCAGTTTAAGTAGCAGGTATAACTATTCCCCTTTTATTTACTTATTCATTTTTTAAAAAAATACATTTATTTTTATTATTTTTATTTGGCTGTGCCAGGTCTTACTTGCAGCACACATGATCTGCAATCTTCGTTGCAGCATGCGGGATCTTCAGTTGGGATATGTGGGATCTAGTCCCCTGCCCAGGGATTGAACCCCTGGGCGCCTGCATCAGTAGCACAAAATCTTAGCCACTACACCACCAGGGAAGTATCTCCCACTTTAAATATGAAGAAAAGAAGGGGGCTTAAGGTCTCACAATTGGTAATTAGCCTCACTGGAATTCAGACAGA
>NW_017211806.1:0-17311 GCF_001704415.2 Capra hircus
CTCAACACAAGGTTTTAGGCACCCAAGACATCTACGGAGAGGAAAACCGCGAGAGCCCCCCGTGTGGCCCCGCCGCAGCAACTCGCAGGGGGACTGGCCTTTCCTGAGGCCACCAGAGCGGGTCCCTGAGGTCCGCGTCGTAATCGAGAGCACTCCCGCAACCGAGAAAATCCAGGAGGTTCTCCCTCCAGGCGAGATGAGGCCCATTCCGCTGAGGGCGTCTCGAGGCTAATCACACCTAAACCTCTGTGAACTTCCAAAGGTCCTTCACACCTTGCTAACTAAGAATTTCGCGACATACCCGTCTCCAACTCAGAGGAACACGAAGTCCCGACCGCACATCTAGAGCTCCAGTTTCCGCCTCCTAGCTCGAGAGGAGGATCCTTTCCTGTGTTTGGGAAAAAATTCCCGCGTTCCCGTCGCATCTCAAGAGGAGGCCCTCTCCAAGGAAAGCGAGGGAACTCCAGGATCAGGCCACCATTCCCAGAGTCCCCCAGATCTCAGTTATTCCAGGGAAACCTGTTTGTCCTCACTGCTCGACTTTCAGACGAGGATCAACTCAACCACGGTTGGCACGTGCGGAAGCCCTGTGGAAGCCTCGTGGAAGCCTGTGGGAAAGCCTGAGGAAAGCCACAGATTCCTTGATCACGCGAGGGAAGTCTTGACACTGCTGCACTACAGCTCGGAGGAAAGCGCCGTGCATGCCCTCACTCGAGACGAACGAACTGACTCCCCTGGGAGACTCCAGAAGTACCCCAAGATCCCGTCACAGCATGGAGAGGAACCTCACGTCTGGCACCGACTCCCACCAAGGTCTTAGCCACGGCCGATATCGACGGGAGAGGAATCGCCGAGAGGCCCCCGAGCAACTGCTGGGGACTGGCCTTTCCTGAGGCCACAGAGCGCGTCCCTGAGGTCGCCCTGTCGTAAGTCGAAGCACGCTGCACATCTAGAGAAAATCAGGAGGTCTCCCCACCAGGGGCAGATGAGGCCATTTTCCTGAGGCTTCGCCAGCTAATCACACCTAACCTCTGGAACTTCCAAAGCGGTTCTTCACACCCTTCGCTGCAACTCAAGAAGTTCCCCGACATACCCAGTCTCCACTCAGAGGAAGCACGAGAGTCCCGTCCAATCCAGAGGAGCCCCGTTTTCGCTCCCAGCTCGAGAGAGGGATTCTTTCCCTGCGTCGTCGGGAAGAATTCCGGCGGTTCCGTCGCCATCTCAAGAGGCAGCGTGCTCTCTACAGAAAGGCGAAAGGAACTCCAGGGTCGTGCCACCATTCCAGAAGTCCCCCAGATGGCCAGTCATTCCAGGAAACTGTTTCCTGCATCTTTGACTTTCAAGGCCGGGATCCACTCACACCACGGTGGAACGTGGAAGCGCCTGTGGGATAAGCTCGTTGGGAAAGCCTCGTGGCGAAAGACTCGAGGGAAAGCCACGAACCCTTGATCACGCAAAGGGAACCGACACTGCTCGCTACAGCTCGGGAGAAAGCGACGTGCATGCCACGCACTCGACGACGAGGACTGACCCCCTGGGAGACTCCAAAGTACCACCAAGAACATGTCAGCACTGAGAGAGGAATCTCAGATTTCGCACACATCCACACAAGATCTAGGCCCCGCATCCACCGGGAGAGGAATCCCGGAGAGGCCCTCGAGCAACTCGCATGGGACTGGCCTTTTCTGAGGCCACCAGAGGTGTCCCTGAGGTCCCCCGTAAGTCGAGAGCACCTGTCGCAACTCGAGAAAATCCAGGAGGTTCTCCCCTCCAGGGGAGATGAGGCCCATTTCCACTGAGCGTCTCGAGGCTAATCACAACTAAACTCTGGAACTTCCAAAGGGTCTTTCACCTTTGCTGCAACTCATAGAAGTTCCCCGACATCCCGTCTCCATGAGAGGAAGCCCAATCCGCGGCCACATCCAGAGGAGCCCCGTTTCCGTCTCCTAGCTGAGAGGAGGGATCCTTTCCCTGCGTGGTCAGGGAAAGAATTCCCGAGCGTTCCCGTCGCATCTCAAGAGGAGGCGCTCTCCACAGGAAAGGGCGAGAGGAACTTCAGGCGGTCGTGCCACCATTCCCAGAGTCCCCCAGATCGTCTCAGTCCATTCCAGGGAAACCTGTTTTCCCTGCACTGCCTTCGACTTTCAAGCCGAGGATCGACTCACACCACGGTGGCACGTGGGACAGCCCTGTGGGAAAGCCTCGTGGGAAATGCCCTGTGGAAAGCTCGAGGAAAGCCACAGATCCCTTGATCCACGCGAACGGGAAATGCTGACACTGCTGCTACAGCTCGGGAGGAAAGCGCACGTGCATGCCCCCACTCGAGACGAGGACTGACTCCCCTGGGGAGACTCCAGAAGTACCCCAAGATCCATGTCAGCACTGGAGAGGAATCCTCAGGTTCCGGCACCGACTCCACACAAGGTCTTAGGCCCCGGCATCGACGGGAGAGGAATCCCGAGAGGCCCCGGAGCAACTCGCATGGGGACTGGCCTTTCCTGAGGCCACCAGAGGTGGTCCCTGAGGTCCCCATCGTAAGTCGAGAGCACCTTGCCTGCAACTCGAGAAAAATCCAGGAGGTTCTCCCCTCCAGGCGAGCATGAGGCCCATTTCCGCTGAGGCGTCTCGAGGCTAATCACATCTAACACTCTGGAACTTCCAAAGGGTCCTTCACACCCTTGCTGCAACTCAAGAAGTTCCCCGACATACCCGTCTCCACTCCGAGAGGAAGCACGAGAGTCCCGCCCACATCCAGAGGAGCCCCGTTTTCCGGCTCCTAGCTCGAGAGGAGGGATCCTTTCCCTGCGTGGTCGGGAAAGAATTCCCGGCGTTCCCCGTCGCATCTCAAGAGGAGGCGCTCTCCACAGGAAAGGCGAGAGGAACTCCAGGGTCGTGCCACCATTCCCAGAGTCCCCCAGATGTTCTCAGTCCATTCCAGGGAAACCTGTTTTCCCTGCACTGCCTCGACTTTCAAGCGAGGATCGACTCACACCAACGGTGGCACGTGGGACAGCCCTGTGGGAAAGCCTCGTGGAAAGCCTCGTGGGAAAGCCTCGAGGGGAAAGCCACAGATCCCTTGATCCACGCGAAGGTAAGCGTGACACTGCTGCTACAGCTCGGGAGGAAAGCGCACGTGCATGCCCCACTCGAGACGAGACTGACTCCCCTGGGGAGACATCCAGAAGTACCCCAGATCCATGTCAGCACTGGAGAGGAATGCCTCAGGTTCCGGCACCGTACTCCACACAAGGTCTTAGGCCCCGGCATCGACGGGAGAGGAATCCCGAGAGGCCCCAGAGCAACTCGCATGGGGACTGGCCTTTCCTGAGGCCACCAGAGCGGGTCCCTGAGGTCCCCGTCGTAAGTCGAGAGCACCTGCCGCAACTCGAGAAAATCCAGGAGGTTCTCCCCTCCAGGCGAGATGAGGCCCATTTCCGCTGAGGCGTCGAGGCTAATCACACCTCTAACTTCTGGAACTTCCAAAGGGTCTTCACACCCTTGCTGCAACTCAAGAAGTTCCCAGACATACCCGTCTCCACTCGAGAGGACCCAGAGTCCCGCCCACATCCAGAGTGGCCCCGATTTCCGCCTGCCTAGCTCGAGAGGAGGTATCCTTTCCCTGCGTGGTCGGGAAGAATTCCTAGGCGTTCCCGTCCCATCTCAAGAGGAGGCTGCTCTCCACAGGAAAGGCGAGAGGAACTCCAGGTCGTCAGCCCCATTCCCAGAGTCCCCTGGATGTCTCAGTCCATTCCAGGGAAACCTGTTTTCCCTGCACCTGCCTCGACTTTCAAGCCGAGGATCGACTCAACACCACGGTGGCACGTGGGACAGCCCTGTGGGAAAGCCTCGTGGGAAAGCCTCTAGAAAGCCTCGAGGGAAAGCACAGATCCCTTGATCCACGCGAAGGGAAGCGTCGACACTGATGCTACAGCTCGGGAGGAAAAGCGCACGTGCATGCGCCCCACTCGAGACGAGGACTGACTGCCCTGGGGAGACTCCAGAAGTACCCCAAGATCCATGTCCAGCACTGGAGAGGAAATCCTCAGGTTCCGGCACTGACTCCACACAAGGTCTTAGGACCCAGCATCGACGGGAGAGGAATCCCCGATAGGCCCCCGAGCAACTCGCATGGGGACTGGCCTTTCCTGAGGCCACCAAGCGGGTCCCTGAGGTCCCCCGTCATAAGTCGAGAGCGCCTAGCCGCAACTCGAGAAAATCCAGGAGGTTCTCCCCTCAGGCGAGCTGAGGACCTATTTCCGCTGAGGATCTCGAGGCTAATCACACCTAACCTCTGGAACTTCCAAAGGGTCCGTCACACCCTTGCTGCAACTCAAGAAGTTCCCCGACATACCCGTCTCCACTCAGAGAGGAAGCACCGAAGAGTCCGCCCACATCCAGAGGAGCCCCGTTTCCGCCTCCTAGCTCGAGAGGAGGCATCCTTTCCCTGCGTGGTCGGGAAAGAATTCCCGGCGTTCCCGTCGCATCTCAAGAGGAGGCGCTCTCCACAGGAAAGGCGAGAGGAACTCCAGTGTCGTGCCACCATTCCAGAGTCCCCCAGATGTCTTCAGTCCATTCCAGGGAAACCTGTTTTCCCTGCACTGCCGTCGACTTTCAAGCCGAGGATCGACTCACACCCGATGGCACGTTGGACAGCCTGTGGGAAAGCCTCTTGGGAAAGCCTCGTGGGAAAGCCTCGAGGGAAAGCCACAGATCCCTTGATCCATGCGAAGGGAAGCGCGACACTGCTGCTACAGCTCGGGAGGAAAGCGCACGTGCATGCCCCCACTCGAGACGAGGACTGACTCCCTGGGGAGACTCCAGAAGTACCCCAAGATCCATGTCGCACTGGAGAGGAATCCTCAGGTTCCGGCACTGACTCCACACAAGGTCTTAGGCCCCAGCATCGACGGGAGAGGAATCCCGAGAGGCCCCATGAGCAACTACGCATGGGGACTGGCCTTTCCTGAGGCCACCAGAGAGGGTCCCTGTAGTCCCCATCGTAAGTACGAGAGCACCCTGCCGCAACTCGAGAAAATCCAGGAGGTTCTCCCCTCCAGGCGAGATGAGGCCCATTTCCGCTGAAGCGTCTTGAGGCTATTCACACCTAACCTCTGGAACTTCCAAAGGGTCCTTCACACCCTTGCTGCAACTCAAGAAGTTCCCCGACATACCCGTCTCCACTCAAGAGGAACACGAGAGTCCCGCGCACTTCCAGAGTGGCCCCGTTTCCGCCTGCTAGCTCGAGAGGAGGGATCCTTTCCCTGTGTGGTCGGGAAAGAATTCCTAGCGTTCCCGTCGCATCTCAAGAGGAGGCGCTCTCCAGAGGAAGGCGAGAGGAACTCCAGGATCAGGCCCCATTCCCAGAGTCCCCCAGAATTCTCAGTTTATTCCAGGGAAACCTGTTTTCCCTGCACTGCCTTCGACTTTCAAGCCGAGGATCAACTCAAACCACGGTGGCACGTGGGAAAGCCCTGTGGGGAAGCCTCGTGGGAAAGCCTTGTGGGAAAGCCTTGAGGGAAAGCCACAGATCCCTTGATCCACGCGAAGGGAAGCTTGACACTGCTACTACAGCTCGGGAGGAAAGCGCACGTGCATCGCCCCACTCGAGACGAGGACTGACTCCACTGGGGAGACTCCAGAAGTACCCCAAGATCCATGTCAGCACTGGAGAGGAAACCTCAGGTCTGGCACCGACTCCACCCAAGGTCTGAGGACCCGATATCGACGGGAGAGGAATCCCGAGAGGCCCCCGAGCAACTAGCTTGGGGACTGGCCTTTCCTGAGGCCAAAAGAGCGGGTCCCTGAGGTCCCGTCGTAAGTCGAGAGCACCTGCCGAAACTCGAGAAAATCCAGGAGGTTCTCCCATCCAGGCGAGATGAGGGCCATTTCCGCTGAGGCGTCTCCAGGCTAATCACACCTAACCTCTGGAACTTCCAAAGGGTTCTTCACACCCTTGCTGCAACTCAAGATGTTCCCCGACATACCCAGTCTCCACTCGAGAGGAAGCACGAGAGTCCCGCTCACATCCAGAGGAGCCCCGTTTCCGCCTCCTAGCTCGAGAGGAGGGATCCTTTCCCTGCGTGGTCGGGAAAGAATTCCCGGCATTCCCGTCGTATCTCAAGAGGAGGCACTCTCTACAAGAAAGGAGAGAGGAACTCCAGGGTCGTGCCACCATTACCAGAGTCCCCCAGAGGTCTCAGTCCATTCCAGGGAAAACTGTTTCCCTGCACTGCCTAGACTTTCAAGCCGAGGATCCACTCACACCACGGTGGCACGTGGGAGAGCTCTGTGGGAAAGCCTCGTGGGAAAGCCTCGTGGGAAAGCCTCGAGGGAAAGCCTCGAGGGAAAGCCACAGATCCCTTGATCCAAGCGAATGGAAGCGCGACACTGCTGCTACAGCTCGGGAGGAAAGCGGACGTGCATGCCCCCACTAGTGACGAGGACTGACTCCACTGGGGAGACTCCAGAAGTACCCCAAGATCCATGTCAGCACTGGAGAGGAATCCTCACTTTCCGGCACCCACTCCACACAAGATCATAGGCCCCGGCATCGACGGGAGAGGAATCCCGAGAGGCCCATGAGCAACTCGCATGGGGACTGGCCTTTCCTGAGGCCACCAGAGTGGGTCCCTGAAGTCCCCTTCGTAAGTCGAGAGCACCTGCTGCAACTCGAGAAAATCCAGGAGGTTCTCCCCTCCAGGCGAGATGAGGCCCATCTCCGCTGAGGCGTCTCGAGGCTATTCACACCTAAACTCTGGAACTTCCAAAGGGTCCTTCACACCCTTGCTGCAACTCCAGAAGTTCCCCGACATTCCCGTCTCCACTCGAGAGGAAGCACGAAAGTCCCGGCCACATCCAGAGGAGCCCCGTTTCCGTCTCCTAGCTAGAGAGGAGGGATCCTTTCCCTGCATGGTCGGGAAAGTATTCCCGGCGTTCCCGTCGCATCTCAAGAGGAGGCGCTCTCCACAGGAAAGGCGAGAGGAACTCCAGGGTCGTGCCACCATTCCCAGAGTCAACCAGATGTCTCCGTCCATTCCAGGGAAACCTGTTTTCCCTGCACTGCCTCGACTTTCAAGCCGAGAATCGACTCACACCACGGTGGCACGTGTGACAGCCCTGTGTGAAAGCCTCGGGGGAAAGCCCCTGATCCCTTGATCCACGCGAAGGGAAGTACGACACTGCAGCTACAGTTCGGGAGGAAAGCGCACGTGCATGCCCCCACTCGAGATGAGGACTGACTCACCTGGGGAGACTCCAGAAGTACCCCAAGTTCCATGTCTGCACTGGAGAGGAATCCTCAGTTTCCGGCACCGACTCCACACAAGGTCTTAGGCCCCGGCATCGACGGGAGAGGAATCCCCAGAGGCACCCGAGCAACTCGCATGGGGACTGGCCTTTCCTGAGGCAACCAGAGCGGGTCCCTGAGGTCGCCGTCGTAATCCGAGAGCACCTGCCGCAACTCGAGAAAATCCAGGAGGTTCTCCCTCCAGGCGAGATGAGGCCCATTTCCGCTGAGGAGTCTCGAGGCTATTCACACCTAACCTCTGGAACTTCCAAAGGGTCCTTCACACCCTTGCTGCAACTCAAGAAGTTCCCCGACATACCCGTCTCCACTCAAGAGGAACACAAGAGTCCCGCGCACTTCCAGAGTGGCCCCGTTTCCGCCTGCTAGCTCGAGAGGAGGGATCCTTTCCCTGTGTGGTCGGGAAAGAATTCCTAGCGTTCCCGTCGCATCTCAAGAGGAGGCGCTCTCCAGAGGAAGGCGAGAGGAACTCCAGGATCAGGCCCCATTCCCAGAGTCCCCCAGAATTCTCAGTTTATTCCAGGGAAACCTGTTTTCCCTGCACTGCTTCGACTTTCAAGCCGAGGATCAACTCAAACCACGGTGGCACGTGGGAAAGCCCTGTGGGGAAGCCTCGTGGGAAAGCCTTGTGGGAAAGCCTTGAGGGAAAGCCACAGATCCCTTGATCCACGCGAAGGGAAGCTCGACACTGCTACTACAGCTCGGGAGGAAAGCGCACGTGCATCGCCCCACTCGAGACGAGGACTGACTCCACTGGGGAGACTCCAGAAGTACCCCAAGATCCATGTCAGCACTGGAGAGGAAACCTCAGGTCTGGCACCGACTCCACCCAAGGTCTTAGGCCCCGATATCGACGGGAGAGGAATCCCGAGAGGCCCCCGAGCAACTAGCTTGGGGACTGGCCTTTCCTGAGGCCACAAGAGCGGGTCCCTGAGGTCCCCGTCGTAAGTCGAGAGCGCCTGCCGAAACTCGAGAAAATCCAGGAGGTTCTCCCATCCAGGCGAGATGAGGGCCATTTCCGCTGAGGCGTCTCCAGGCTAATCACACCTAACCTCTGGAACTTCCAAAGGGTTCTTCACACCCTTGCTGCAACTCAAGATGTTCCCCGACATACCCAGCTCCACTCGAGAGGAAGCACGAGAGTCCCGCTCACATCCAGAGAAGCCCCGTTTCCGCCTCCTAGCTCGAGAGGAGGGATGCTTTCCCTGCGTGGTCGGGAAAGAATTCCCGGCATTCCCGTCGTATCTCAAGAGGAGGCACTCTCTACAAGAAAGGAGAGAGGAACTCCAGGGTCGTGCCACCATTACCAGAGTCCCCCAGAGGTCTCAGTCCATTCCAGGGAAAACTGTTTCCCTGCACTGCCTAGACTTTCAAGCCGAGGATCCACTCACACCACGGTGGCACGTGGGAGAGCTCTGTGGGAAAGCCTCGTGGGAAAGCCTCGTGGGAAGGCCTCGAGGGAAAGCCTCGAGGGAAAGCCACAGATCCCTTGATCCAAGCGAATGGAAGCGCGACACTGCTGCTACAGCTCGGGAGGAAAGCGGACGTGCATGCCCCCACTAGTGACGAGGACTGACTCCACTGGGGAGACTCCAGAAGTACCCCAAGATCCATGTCAGCACTGGAGAGGAATCCTCACTTTCCGGCACCCACTCCACACAAGATCATAGGCCCCGGCATCGACGGGAGAGGAATCCCGAGAGGCCCATGAGCAACTCGCATGGGGACTGGCCTTTCCTGAGGCCACCAGAGTGGGTCCCTGAAGTCCCCTTCGTAAGTCGAGAGCTCCTGCTGCAACTCGAGAAAATCCAGGAGGTTCTCCCCTCCAGGCGAGATGAGGCCCATCTCCGCTGAGGCGTCTCGAGGCTATTCACACCTAAACTCTGGAACTTCCAAAGGGTCCTTCACACCCTTGCTGCAACTCCAGAAGTTCCCCGACATTCCCGTCTCCACTCGAGAGGAAGCACGAGAGTCCCGGCCACATCCAGAGGAGCCCCGTTTCCGTCTCCTAGCTAGAGAGGAGGGATCCTTTCCCTGCATGGTCGGGAAAGTATTCCCGGCGTTCCCGTCGCATCTCAAGAGGAGGCGCTCTCCACAGGAAAGGCGAGAGGAACTCCAGGGTCGTGCCACCATTCCCAGAGTCAACCAGATGTCTCCGTCCATTCCAGGGAAACCTGTTTTCCCTGCACTGCCTCGACTTTCAAGCCGAGGATCGACTCACACCACGGTGGCACGTGTGACAGCCCTGTGTGAAAGCCTCGGGGGAAAGCCCCTGATCCCTTGATCCACGCGAAGGGAAGTACGACACTGCAGCTACAGTTCGGGAGGAAAGCGCACGTGCATGCCCCCACTCGAGATGAGGACTGACTCACCTGGGGAGACTCCAGAAGTACCCCAAGTTCCATGTCTGCACTGGAGAGGAATCCTCAGTTTCCGGCACCGACTCCACACAAGGTCTTAGGCCCCGGCATCGACGGGAGAGGAATCCCCAGAGGCACCCGAGCAACTCGCATGGGGACTGGCCTTTCCTGAGGCAACCAGAGCGGGTCCCTGAGGTCGCCGTCGTAATCCGAGAGCACCTGCCGCAACTCGAGAAAATCCAGGAGGTTCTCCCTCCAGGCGAGATGAGGCCCATTTCCGCTGAGGAGTCTCGAGGCTATTCACACCTAACCTCTGGAACTTCCAAAGGGTCCTTCACACCCTTGCTGCAACTCAAGAAGTTCCCCGACATACCCGTCTCCACTCAAGAGGAACACAAGAGTCCCGCGCACTTCCAGAGTGGCCCCGTTTCCGCCTGCTAGCTCGAGAGGAGGGATCCTTTCCCTGTGTGGTCGGGAAAGAATTCCTAGCGTTCCCGTCGCATCTCAAGAGGAGGCGCTCTCCAGAGGAAGGCGAGAGGAACTCCAGGATCAGGCCCCATTCCCAGAGTCCCCCAGAATTCTCAGTTTATTCCAGGGAAACCTGTTTTCCCTGCACTGCTTCGACTTTCAAGCCGAGGATCAACTCAAACCACGGTGGCACGTGGGAAAGCCCTGTGGGGAAGCCTCGTGGGAAAGCCTTGTGGGAAAGCCTTGAGGGAAAGCCACAGATCCCTTGATCCACGCGAAGGGAAGCTCGACACTGCTACTACAGCTCGGGAGGAAAGCGCACGTGCATCGCCCCACTCGAGACGAGGACTGACTCCACTGGGGAGACTCCAGAAGTACCCCAAGATCCATGTCAGCACTGGAGAGGAAACCTCAGGTCTGGCACCGACTCCACCCAAGGTCTTAGGCCCCGATATCGACGGGAGAGGAATCCCGAGAGGCCCCGAGCAACTAGCTTGGGGACTGGCCTTTCCTGAGGCCACAAGAGCGGGTCCCTGAGGTCCCCGTCGTAAGTCGAGAGCGCCTGCCGAAACTCGAGAAAATCCAGGAGGTTCTCCCATCCAGGCGAGATGAGGGCCATTTCCGCTGAGGCGTCTCCAGGCTAATCACACCTAACCTCTGGAACTTCCAAAGGGTTCTTCACACCCTTGCTGCAACTCAAGATGTTCCCCGACATACCCAGCTCCACTCGAGAGGAAGCACGAGAGTCCCGCTCACATCCAGAGAAGCCCCGTTTCCGCCTCCTAGCTCGAGAGGAGGGATGCTTTCCCTGCGTGGTCGGGAAAGAATTCCCGGCATTCCCGTCGTATCTCAAGAGGAGGCACTCTCTACAAGAAAGGAGAGAGGAACTCCAGGGTCGTGCCACCATTCCCAGAGTCAACCAGATGTCTCCGTCCATTCCAGGGAAACCTGTTTTCCCTGCACTGCCTCGACTTTCAAGCCGAGAATCGACTCACACCACGGTGGCACGTGTGACAGCCCTGTGTGAAAGCCTCGGGGCGGGGAAAGCCCCTGATCCCTTGATCCACGCGAAGGGAAGTACGACACTGCAGCTACAGTTCGGGAGGAAAGCGCACGTGCATGCCCCCACTCGAGATGAGGACTGACTCACCTGGGGAGACTCCAGAAGTACCCCAAGTTCCATGTCTGCACTGGAGAGGAATCCTCAGTTTCCGGCACCGACTCCACACAAGGTCTTAGGCCCCGGCATCGACGGGAGAGGAATCCCCAGAGGCACCCGAGCAACTCGCATGGGGACTGGCCTTTCCTGAGGCAACCAGAGCGGGTCCCTGAGGTCGCCGTCGTAATCCGAGAGCACCTGCCGCAACTCGAGAAAATCCAGGAGGTTCTCCCTCCAGGCGAGATGAGGCCCATTTCCGCTGAGGAGTCTCGAGGCTATTCACACCTAACCTCTGGAACTTCCAAAGGGTCCTTCACACCCTTGCTGCAACTCAAGAAGTTCCCCGACATACCCGTCTCCACTCAAGAGGAACACAAGTGTCCCGCGCACTTCCAGAGTGGCCCCGTTTCCGCCTGCTAGCTCGAGAGGAGGGATCCTTTCCCTGTGTGGTCGGGAAAGAATTCCTAGCGTTCCCGTCGCATCTCAAGAGGAGGCGCTCTCCAGAGGAAGGCGAGAGGAACTCCAGGATCAGGCCCCATTCCCAGAGTCCCCCAGAATTCTCAGTTTATTCCAGGGAAACCTGTTTTCCCTGCACTGCTTCGACTTTCAAGCCGAGGATCAACTCAAACCACGGTGGCACGTGGGAAAGCCCTGTGGGGAAGCCTCGTGGGAAAGCCTTGTGGGAAAGCCTTGAGGGAAAGCCACAGATCCCTTGATCCACGCGAAGGGAAGCTCGACACTGCTACTACAGCTCGGGAGGAAAGCGCACGTGCATCGCCCCACTCGAGACGAGGACTGACTCCACTGGGGAGACTCCAGAAGTACCCCAAGATCCATGTCAGCACTGGAGAGGAAACCTCAGGTCTGGCACCGACTCCACCCAAGGTCTTAGGCCCCGATATCGACGGGAGAGGAATCCCGAGAGGCCCCCGAGCAACTAGCTTGGGGACTGGCCTTTCCTGAGGCCACAAGAGCGGGTCCCTGAGGTCCCCGTCGTAAGTCGAGAGCGCCTGCCGAAACTCGAGAAAATCCAGGAGGTTCTCCCATCCAGGCGAGATGAGGGCCATTTCCGCTGAGGCGTCTCCAGGCTAATCACACCTAACCTCTGGAACTTCCAAAGGGTTCTTCACACCCTTGCTGCAACTCAAGATGTTCCCCGACATACCCAGCTCCACTCGAGAGGAAGCACGAGAGTCCCGCTCACATCCAGAGAAGCCCCGTTTCCGCCTCCTAGCTCGAGAGGAGGGATGCCTTTCCCTGCGTGGTCGGGAAAGAATTCCCGGCATTCCCGTCGTATCTCAAGAGGAGGCACTCTCTACAAGAAAGGAGAGAGGAACTCCAGGGTCGTGCCACCATTACCAGAGTCCCCCAGAGGTCTCAGTCCATTCCAGGGAAAACTGTTTCCCTGCACTGCCTAGACTTTCAAGCCGAGGATCCACTCACACCACGGTGGCACGTGGGAGAGCTCTGTGGGAAAGCCTCGTGGGAAAGCCTCGTGGGAAGGCCTCGAGGGAAAGCCTCGAGGGAAAGCCACAGATCCCTTGATCCAAGCGAATGGAAGCGCGACACTGCTGCTACAGCTCGGGAGGAAAGCGGACGTGCATGCCCCCACTAGTGACGAGGACTGACTCCACTGGGGAGACTCCAGAAGTACCCCAAGATCCATGTCAGCACTGGAGAGGAATCCTCACTTTCCGGCACCCACTCCACACAAGATCATAGGCCCCGGCATCGACGGGAGAGGAATCCCGAGAGGCCCATGAGCAACTCGCATGGGGACTGGCCTTTCCTGAGGCCACCAGAGTGGGTCCCTGAAGTCCCCTTCGTAAGTCGAGAGCTCCTGCTGCAACTCGAGAAAATCCAGGAGGTTCTCCCCTCCAGGCGAGATGAGGCCCATCTCCGCTGAGGCGTCTCGAGGCTATTCACACCTAAACTCTGGAACTTCCAAAGGGTCCTTCACACCCTTGCTGCAACTCCAGAAGTTCCCCGACATTCCCGTCTCCACTCGAGAGGAAGCACGAGAGTCCCGGCCACATCCAGAGGAGCCCCGTTTCCGTCTCCTAGCTAGAGAGGAGGGATCCTTTCCCTGCATGGTCGGGAAAGTATTCCCGGCGTTCCCGTCGCATCTCAAGAGGAGGCGCTCTCCACAGGAAAGGCGAGAGGAACTCCAGGGTCGTGCCACCATTCCCAGAGTCAACCAGATGTCTCCGTCCATTCCAGGGAAACCTGTTTTCCCTGCACTGCCTCGACTTTCAAGCCGAGGATCGACTCACACCACGGTGGCACGTGTGACAGCCCTGTGTGAAAGCCTCGGGGGAAAGCCCCTGATCCCTTGATCCACGCGAAGGGAAGTACGACACTGCAGCTACAGTTCGGGAGGAAAGCGCACGTGCATGCCCCCACTCGAGATGAGGACTGACTCACCTGGGGAGACTCCAGAAGTACCCCAAGTTCCATGTCTGCACTGGAGAGGAATCCTCAGTTTCCGGCACCGACTCCACACAAGGTCTTAGGCCCCGGCATCGACGGGAGAGGAATCCCCAGAGGCACCCGAGCAACTCGCATGGGGACTGGCCTTTCCTGAGGCAACCAGAGCGGGTCCCTGAGGTCGCCGTCGTAATCCGAGAGCACCTGCCGCAACTCGAGAAAATCCAGGAGGTTCTCCCTCCAGGCGAGATGAGGCCCATTTCCGCTGAGGAGTCTCGAGGCTATTCACACCTAACCTCTGGAACTTCCAAAGGGTCCTTCACACCCTTGCTGCAACTCAAGAAGTTCCCCGACATACCCGTCTCCACTCAAGAGGAACACAAGTAGTCCCGCGCACTTCCAGAGTGGCCCCGTTTCCGCCTGCTAGCTCGAGAGGAGGGATCCTTTCCCTGTGTGGTCGGGAAAGAATTCCTAGCGTTCCCGTCGCATCTCAAGAGGAGGCGCTCTCCAGAGGAAGGCGAGAGGAACTCCAGGATCAGGCCCCATTCCCAGAGTCCCCCAGAATTCTCAGTTTATTCCAGGGAAACCTGTTTTCCCTGCACTGCTTCGACTTTCAAGCCGAGGATCAACTCAAACCACGGTGGCACGTGGGAAAGCCCTGTGGGGAAGCCTCGTGGGAAAGCCTTGTGGGAAAGCCTTGAGGGAAAGCCACAGATCCCTTGATCCACGCGAAGGGAAGCTTGACACTGCTACTACAGCTCGGGAGGAAAGCGCACGTGCATCGCCCCACTCGAGACGAGGACTGACTCCACTGGGGAGACTCCAGAAGTACCCCAAGATCCATGTCAGCACTGGAGAGGAAACCTCAGGTCTGGCACCGACTCCACCCAAGGTCTTAGGCCCCGATATCGACGGGAGAGGAATCCCGAGAGGCCCCCGAGCAACTAGCTTGGGGACTGGCCTTTCCTGAGGCCACAAGAGCCGGGTCCCTGAGGTCCCCGTCGTAAGTCGAGAGCGCCTGCCGAAACTCGAGAAAATCCAGGAGGTTCTCCCATCCAGGCGAGATGAGGGCCATTTCCGCTGAGGCGTCTCCAGGCTAATCACACCTAACCTCTGGAACTTCCAAAGGGTTCTTCACACCCTTGCTGCAACTCAAGATGTTCCCCGACATACCCAGCTCCACTCGAGAGGAAGCACGAGAGTCCCGCTCACATCCAGAGAAGCCCCGTTTCCGCCTCCTAGCTCGAGAGGAGGGATGCTTTCCCTGCGTGGTCGGGAAAGAATTCCCGGCATTCCCGTCGTATCTCAAGAGGAGGCACTCTCTACAAGAAAGGAGAGAGGAACTCCAGGGTCGTGCCACCATTACCAGAGTCCCCCAGAGGTCTCAGTCCATTCCAGGGAAAACTGTTTCCCTGCACTGCCTAGACTTTCAAGCCGAGGATCCACTCACACCACGGTGGCACGTGGGAGAGCTCTGTGGGAAAGCCTCGTGGGAAAGCCTCGTGGGAAGGCCTCGAGGGAAAGCCTCGAGGGAAAGCCACAGATCCCTTGATCCAAGCGAATGGAAGCGCGACACTGCTGCTACAGCTCGGGAGGAAAGCGGACGTGCATGCCCCCACTAGTGACGAGGACTGACTCCACTGGGGAGACTCCAGAAGTACCCCAAGATCCATGTCAGCACTGGAGAGGAATCCTCACTTTCCGGCACCCACTCCACACAAGATCATAGGCCCCGGCATCGACGGGAGAGGAATCCCGAGAGGCCCATGAGCAACTCGCATGGGGACTGGCCTTTCCTGAGGCCACCAGAGTGGGTCCCTGAAGTCCCCTTCGTAAGTCGAGAGCTCCTGCTGCAACTCGAGAAAATCCAGGAGGTTCTCCCCTCCAGGCGAGATGAGGCCCATCTCCAGCTGAGGCGTCTCGAGGCTATTCACACCTAAACTCTGGAACTTCCAAAGGGTCCTTCACACCCTTGCTGCAACTCCAGAAGTTCCCCGACATTCCCGTCTCCACTCGAGAGGAAGCACGAGAGTCCCGGCCACATCCAGAGGAGCCCCGTTTCCGTCTCCTAGCTAGAGAGGAGGGATCCTTTCCCTGCATGGTCGGGAAAGTATTCCCGGCGTTCCCGTCGCATCTCAAGAGGAGGCGCTCTCCACAGGAAAGGCGAGAGGAACTCCAGGGTCGTGCCACCATTCCCAGAGTCAACCAGATGTCTCCGTCCATTCCAGGGAAACCTGTTTTCCCTGCACTGCCTCGACTTTCAAGCCGAGGATCGACTCACACCACGGTGGCACGTGTGACAGCCCTGTGTGAAAGCCTCGGGGGAAAGCCCCTGATCCCTTGATCCACGCGAAGGGAAGTACGACACTGCTGCTACAGTTCGGGAGGAAAGCGCACGTGCATGCCCCCACTCGAGATGAGGACTGACTCACCTGGGGAGACTCCAGAAGTACCCCAAGTTCCATGTCTGCACTGGAGAGGAATCCTCAGTTTCCGGCGCCGACTCCACACAAGGTCTTAGGCCCCGGCATCGACGGGAGAGGAATCCCCAGAGGCACCCGAGCAACTCGCATGGGGACTGGCCTTTCCTGAGGCAACCAGAGCGGGTCCCTGAGGTCCGCCGTCGTAAGCCGAGAGCACCTGCCGCAACTCGAGAAAATCCAGGAGGTTCTCCCTCCAGGCGAGATGAGGCCCATTTCCGCTGAGGAGTCTCGAGGCTATTCACACCTAACCTCTGGAACTTCCAAAGGGTCCTTCACACCCTTGCTGCAACTCAAGAAGTTCCCCGACATACCCGATCTCCACTCGAGGGGAAGCAGGAGAGTTCTGCCCACATCCAGAGGAGCCCCGTTTCCGCCTCCTAGCTCGAGAGGAGGGATCCTTTCCCTGCGTGTTGGGAAAGAATTCCCGGCGTTCCCGTCGCATCTCAAGTAGGAGGCGCTCTCCACAGGAAAGGCGAGAGGAACTCCAGGGTCGTGCCACATTCCCAGAGTCCCCCAGATGTCTCCAGTCCATTCCAGGGAAACCTGTTTTCCCTGCACTGCTTCGACTTTCAAGCCGAGGATCGACTCAAACCACGGTGGCACGTGGGACAGCCCTGTGGGGAAAGCCTCGTGGGAAAGCCTCTGTGGGAAAGCCTCGAGGGAAAGCCACAGATCCCTTGATCCACGGGAAGGGAAGCGTGACACTGCTGCTACAGCTCGGGAGGAAAGCGCACGTGCATCGCCCACTCGAGACGAGGACTGGACTCCACTGGGGAGACTCCAGAAGTACCCCAAGATCCATGTCAGCACTGGAGAGGAATCCTCAGGTTCCGGCACCGACTCCACACAAGGTCTTAGGCCGGCATCGACGGGAGAGGGAATCCCGAGAGGCCCCGAGCAACTCGCATGGGGACCTGGCCTTTCCTGAGGCACCAGAGTGCGGTCCCTGAGTCCCCGTCGTAAGTCGAGAGCACCTGCCGCAACTCGAGAAAATCCAGGAGGTTCACCCTTCCAGGCGAGATGAGGCTCATTTCCGCGGAGGCGTCTCGAGGCTAATCACACCTAACTTCTGGAACTTCCAAGGGGTCCTTCACACCTTGCTGCCAACTCA
>NW_017211807.1:0-17308 GCF_001704415.2 Capra hircus
TGCCTTCCTGGGTTCAGCTCCGTGAGGGCCTTTCCACTCAAAGTAGGTCCCATGCCTCCTTGGGAGGAAGTGGGGCCCGCTTGCCTCCAAATTGCCAAAGGCTGGAACAAAGCTAGTTCTATCAGAGGTAAGAAAAGAGCAATTGGATGGATGTGGAAGCTGTTGCTGGGCCGCACTGCTTCAGGCCCCCCACCTCTCCGCCCCCGAGAGAAACAGGCACCCTGTGGCCCCTAGGTCCTGGATGCAGTTTCACACATAGAATGTGTCCCCATAGGAGCCAAGAATTTTCCTGACAGACCTAGGCTCACTAGAGCTCTCCTACAGAGCAAAGGGGATGGGACAGATGTGTGGCTGTGGCTCTGCCTTTCCCTGGGAGTGTGGAGCCGCTCCCTAGGGCCCCGGGCTCCAGGGGAAATGGCCCCTGAATAATGACCTCCAAGAAGCGCTTTTCCAACTGGCTGAGACGTGGAGTTCTCAGGATGCAGGGAAAGCGAGTGTCCTTCAGGGAAGCAAAGGCAGTCACCTGTTATCATGACTTACTAGAATAGTAGGTACCTTCTCCGGTTGGGCAGAGGCCTTCCCTACCTGATCTGAAAAAGAAAACGAAGTAGCTCGCTGATTTGAGAAATAATTCCCAGACTTGGGTTTCCAACCAGTATAGAATCCGACAATGGCCCTGCCTTTGTAGCCGCGTTAATTAACAGGTATGTGAAGCTCTAAATATCAGTGGAAATTACATACAGCATATAGGCCCCAGTGTTCTGGAATGGTGGAAAGAAACAACCAAACTCTTGAAGAGACACTTTCTAAATGGATCATAGAAACTGACTGTACATGGATGGGCTTGCTTCCGGCAGACTTACTCATATTATGGGTTACCGCATGTTCCCATAGTTGTTGTCCTTATGAAATTTTCTATGGGAGACCCCCTCCCACAGTGAGGCAGGTGTTAGCAGATTTGCCACAAGTAAGGGGGACACAGCAGATGGAACAATTAGGTAGGTAACTAAGTTTGTATAAAAAAGAATATCATTCCCCCTTGAGGAAGAGATTCATGAATTTGTGCTCAGTGATCAGGTGTGGCTCAATGACTGGAAACACAATTCCTTGGCCTGACATCGGAAAGGTCCTTATACTGTTGTCTTAGCCACAATTCTGAAAGAGATGGGAATACCAGACCACCTAACCTGCCTCTTGAGAAATCTGGATGAAGGTCAGGAGGCAACAGTTAGGGCAGGACATGGAACAACAGACTGGTTCCAAAAAGGAAAAGGAGTATGTCAAGGCTGTATATCGTCACCCTGTTTATTTAACTTATATGCAGAGTACATCATGAAAAATGCTGGGATGGAAGATACATGAGCTGGAATCAAGATTGCCGGTAGAAATATCAATAAACTTAGATATGGCAGATGACACCACCATTATGGCAGAATGTGAAGAGGAACGGGTATGTCGGGGAACTCCTTGAGTTGCAGCAAGGGTGTGAAGGACCCTTTGGAAGTTCCAGAGGTTAGGTGTGGTTAGTCTCGAGATGCCTCAGCGGAAATGGGCCTCATGTCGCCTGGAATGGAGAGGCTCCTGGATATTCCCTAGTTTCAGCAGGTGCTCTCTAGTTACGACGGGGACTTCAGGGACCCGCTCTGGCGGCCACAGGAAAGGCCAGTCATCATGCGTGTTCCTAGGGGGCCTCTCGTGATTCCTCTCCCGTCGATGCCGGGGCCTAAGACCTTGTGTGGAGTCGGGGCCGGAACCTGAGGATTCCTCTCCAGTACTGACATGGATTTTGGGGTACTTCTGGAGTCTCCACAAGGGAGTGAGGCCTCGTCTCGAGTGGGGGTATGAGCGTGCCCTTTCTTCCCATGCTGTAGCAGCAGTGTCACGCTTCCCCTTGCGTGGACCAAGGGATCTGTGGCTTTCCCTCGAGTCTTTCCCACGAGGCTTTCCCACAGCGCTGTCCCACGTGCCACGGTGGTGTGAGTCGATCCTCGGCGTGAAAGACGAGGCAGTGAAGGGAAAACAAGTTCCTGTGGAATGGACTGAGACGTCTCGGGGAGTCTCGGAATGGTGGCACGACCCTGCAGTTCCTCTCCCCTTTCCTTTGGAGTGCGCCTCCCGTTGAGATGCGATGGGAATGCCGGGAATTCTTTCCGGACCAAGCAGGGAAAGGATCCCTCATCTCGAGCTACGAGGCGGAAACGGAGCTCCTCTGGATGTGGCCGGGACCCTCGTGCTTCCTCTTGAATGGAGACGGGTATGTCGGGGAACTTCTTGAGTTGCAGCATGACTGTGAAAGACTCTTTGGAAGTTCCAGAGGTCACGTGTGATTAGCCTCGAGACACCTCAGTGGAAACGGGCCTCATCTTGCCTGGAGGGGAGAACCTCCTGGATTTTACCGAGTTGCGGCAGCTGCTCTCGACTTACGACGGGGACCTCATGGACCCGCTCTGGTGACCTTAGTAAAGGCCAGTCCCCATGCGAGTTGCTAGAGGGCGTGTCGCTATTCCTCTCCCATCGATGCCAGGGCCTAAGACCTTGTGTGGAGTCGGGGCCAGAACCTGAAGATTCCTCTCCAGGGCTGACATGCATCTTGAGGTACTTCCTGGAGTCTCCCCAGGGGAGTCAGTCCTCGTCTCGAGTGGGGGCATGCACGTGCGCTTTCCTCCCGTGCTGTAGCAGCAGTGTCACGCTTCCCATCGCGTGGATCAAGGGATCTGTGGCTTTCCCTCGAGGCTTTCAGACGAGGCTTTCCCACAGGGCTCTCCCACGTACCACCGCGATCCTCGCCTCTGCCACCGCGATCCTCGCCGTGCAAGTCGAAGCAGTGCAGGGAAAACAGGATCCTCTGGAATGGACTGAGACATCTGGGGGACTCTTGGAATGGTGGCACGACCCATGAGTTCCTCTCGCCTTTCCTGTGCAGCGCGCCTCCTCTTGAGATGCGTCGGAAACGTCGGAAATTCTTTCCCGAGGAAGCAGAGAAGGATCCCTCATCTCGAGTTTGGAGGAGGAAACGGAGCTCCTCTGGAGGTGGCCGGACCCTCGTGCTTCCTCTGGAGTGGAGACGGGTATGTCGGGGAACTTCTTGAGTTGAAGCAAGGGTGTGTAGGACCCTTTGGAAGTTCCAGAGTTTAGGCGTGATTACTCTCGAGACGCCGCAGAGAAAATGGGCCTCATCTCGACTGAAGCAGAGAACCTCCTGGATTTTCTCGAGTTGCGGCAGGTGCTCTCAACATACGACCGTGACCTCAGGGACAGTGTAGCAGGTGTGTCACGCTTCCCGTCGCGGGAATCAAGGGATATGTGCCTTTCCCTCGAGGCTTTCCCACGAGGCTTTCCCACAGGGCTGTCCCACGTGCCACCATGGTGTGAGTCGATACTCGGCGTGAAAGTCGAGGCAGTGCAGGGAAAACAGGTTCCTCTGAAATGGACTGACACATCTGGGGGACTCTTGGAATGGTGGCACGACCCTGGAGTTCCTCTCGCCTTTCCTATTGAGAGCCCTTACTCTTGAGATGCCACGGGAACGCCGAAAAATCTTTCTTGACTAAGCAGGATAGGATCCCTCATCTCAAGCTGCCAGGCGGAAACGGGGTTCCTCTGGATGTGGGCGGGACCCTCGTGCTTCCTCTCTAGTGGAGACGGGTATGTCGGGGAACTTCTTGAGTTGCAGCAAGGACCCTTTTGAATTTCCAGAGTTTAGGTGTGATGAGCCTCCAGACGCCTCAGAGGAAATGGGCCTCATCTCGCCTGGAGGGGAGAACCTCCTGGATTTTCTAGAGTTGGGCAGGGTCTCTCGAGTTAAGACGGGGACCTCAGGGACCCACTCTGGTGGCCTCAGGAAAGGCCAGTGCCCATGGGAGTTGCAAGGGGGCCTTTCGGGATTCCTCTCCCGTCGATGTTGGGGCCTAAGACCTTGTGTGGAGTCGGTGCCGGAACCTGAGGATTCCTCCCCAGTGCTGACATGGGTCTTGGCGTATTTCTGGAGTCTCCCCTGGGGACTCAGTGCTCATCTCGTGTTGGTGCATGCACGTGAGCTTTCCTAACGAACTGTAGCAGCAGTGTCACACTTCCCGTCACGTGGATCAAGGGATCTGTGGCTTACCCTCGAGGCTTTCCCACGAGTATTTTCCTCAGGGCTGTCCCACGTGCCACCGTGGTGTGAGTCGATCCTCGGCTTGAAAGTCGAGGCAGTGCAGGGAAAACAGGTTTCCCTGGAATTGACAGAGACATCTGGGGGACTCTGGGAATGGTGGAACGACCCTGGAGTTTCTCTCGCCTTTCCTGTGGAGAGGGCCTCCTCTTGAGATGCGACTGGAAAGCCGGGAATGCTTTCCAGACCACGCAGGGAAAGGATCCCTCCTCTCGAGCTATGAGGTGGAAACGGTGCTCCTCTGAAAGTGGGCGGGAAGATGTTGATACATCTCGAGTGGAGACGGGTATGTCGGAGAACTTCTTGAGTTGCAGCAAGGGTGTGAAGGACCCTTTGGAAGTTCCAGAGGTTAGGTGTGATTAGCCTCGAGACGCCTCAGCGCAAATGGGCCTCATCTCGCCTTTAAGGACACCAAGATCCATGTCAGCACTGGAGAGGAATCCTCAGGTTCCGGCACCGACTCCACACAAGGTCTTAGGCCCCAGCATCGACGGGAGTGGAATCCCCAGAGGCCGCCGAGCAACTCACATGGGGACTGGCCTTTCCTGATGCCACCAGAGCGGGTCCCTGAGGTCCCCGTTGTAAGTCGAGAGCACTTGCGGCAACTCGAGAAAATCCAGGAGGTTCTCCCCTCCAGGCGAGATGAGGCCCATTTCCGCTGAGGCGTCTTGAGGCTAATGAAATCTAACATCTTTAACTTCCAAAGGGTCCTTCTCGCTCTTTCTGCAACTCAAGAAGTTCCCCGACATACTCGTCTCCACTCGAGAGGAAGCAGGAAAGTCCCGGCCACATCCAGAGGAGCCCAGTTTCCTCCTCGTAGCTCGAGAGGAGGGATAATTCTCTCTGCGTGGTCGGGAAAGTATTCCCGGAGTTCCCGTGGCATCTCAAGAGGAGGCGCTCTCCACAGGAAAGGCGCGAGGAACTCCAGGGTCGTGCCACCATTCCCAGAGTCCCCCAGATGTCTCAGTCCATTCAAGGGAAAACCTGCTATCCCTGCACTGCCTCCAATTTCAAGCCGAGGATCGACTCACACCACGGTGGCACGTGGGACAGCCCTGTGGAAAAACTTCGTGGGAAAGCCTCCTGTAAAAGCCTCAAGGGAAAGCCACAGATCCCTTGATCCACGCGAAGGGAAGCGTGACACTGCTGCTAAAGCTGGGAGGAAAGCGCACGTGTATGCCCCCACTCGAGAGGAGGACTGACTCCCCTGGGGAGACTCCAGAAGTACCCCAAGATCCATGTCAGCACTAGAGAGGAATCCTCAGGTTCCGGCACTGGAGAGGAATCCTCAGGTTCCGGCACAGACTCCACACAAGGTCTTAGGCCCCAGCATCGACGGGAGAGGAATCCCGAGAGGCCCCCGAGCAACTCGCATGGGGACTGGCCTTTCCTGAGGCCACGAGAGCGGGTCGCTGAGGTCCCCGTCGTAAGTCGAGAGCACCTGCCGCAACTGGAGAAAATCCAGGAGGTACACCCCTCCAGGCAGATGAGGCCCATTTCCGCTGAGGCTTCTCGAGGCTAATAACACCTAACATCTGGAACTTCCAAAGGGTCCTTCACACCCTTGCTGCAACTCAAGAAGTTCCCCGACTTACCCGGCTCCACTCGAAAGGAAGCACGAGACTCCCGCCCACATCCAGAGGAGACCCGTTTCTGCCTCCTAGCTCGAGAGGAGGGATCCTTTCCCTGCGTGCTTGGGAAAGAATTCCCGGTGTTCCCGTTGCATCTCAAGAGGAGGCACTCTCCACAGGAAAGGCGAGAGGAACTCCAGGGTCGTGCCACCATTCCCAGAGTCCCCCAGATGTCTCAGTCCATTCCAGGGAAACCTGTTTTCCCGGCACTTCCTCGACTTTCAAGCCGATTTTCGACTCACACCACGGTGGCACGTGGGACAGCCCTGTGGGAAAGCCTCGTGGGAAAGCCTCGTGGGAAAGCCTCGAGGGAAAGCCACAGATCCCTTGATCCACGCGAAGGGAAGCGTGACCCTGCTGCTACAGCTCGGGAGGAAAGCGGACGTGCAGGCCCCCACTCGAGACGAGGTCTGACTCCCCTGGGGAGACTCCAGAAGTTCCCCAAGATCCATGTCAGCACTGGAGAGAAATCCTCAGGTTCCGGCACCGACTCCACGCAAGGCCTTATGCTCCAGCATCGATGGGAGTGGAATCCCGAGAGGCCCCCGAGCAACTCGCATGGGGACTGGCCTTTCCTGAGGCCACCAGAGTGCGTCCCTGAGGTCCCCGACATAAGTTGAGAGCACCTGCCGCAACTCGAGAAAATCCAGGAGGTTCTCCCCTCCAGGCGAGATGAGGCCCATGTCCGCTGAGGCGTCTCTAGGCTAATCACACCTAACCTCTGGAACTTCCAAAGGGTCCTTCACACCCTTGCTGCAACTCAGGAAGTTCCCCGACATACCCGTCTCCACTCGAGAAGAAGCACGAGAGTTCCACCCACATCCAGAGGAGCCCCGTTTCCGCCTGATAGATCCAGCGGAGGGATCGTTTCCCTGCGTGGTCGTGAAAGAATTCCCGGCGTTCCCGGCGCATCTCAAGAGGAGGCGCTCTCCACAGGAAAGGCAAGAGGAACTCGAGGGTCATGCCACCATTCGCAGAGTCCGCCAGAAAATTCTTTGTCGGGAATTTTATTGGCCTTCCGCGTAAACCTAGCTATTCAGCCTTTTTCCTCCAGTTAATCTTCTTACTACCCTATAATTTCTTAATCTCATCTTACATTAATAAATACACAAGACTTTCCACGTCAACGCCGTCAATCCGTCGAATTCCCTGGATCCAGCGGGGCTGGACCCCGGCACACTGAGATATCTGGGGGACTCTTGGAATGATGGCACGACACTGGAGTTTCTCTCGCCTTTCCTGTGGAGAGCGCCTCCTCATGAGATGCGACGGGAACACCGGGAATTCTTTCCGGAACATACAGGGAAAGGATACCTGACCGCGAGGTACGAGGCGGAAACGGAGCTCCTCTGGATGTGGGCGGGACTCTCGTGCTTCCTCTCGAGTGGAGTCAGGTATGTTGGGGAACTTCTAGAGTTGTAGCAAGGGTGTAAAGGACCCTTTGGAAGTTCCAGGGGTTAGGTGTGATTAGCCTCGAGACGCCTGAGCGGAAATGGGCCTCATCTCGCCTGGAGGGGAGAACCTCCTGGATTTTCTCGAGTTGCGGCAGGTGCTCTTGACTTACGACGGGGACCTCAGGGACCCGCTCTGGTGGCCTCAGGAAAGGCCAGTCCCCATGCGAGTTGCTCGGGGGCCTCTCGGGATTCCTCTCCCTTCGACGTCGGGGCCTAAGACCTTGTGTTGAGTCGGTGCCGGAACCTGAGGATTCCTCTCCAGTGCTGACATGCATCTTGCGGTACTTCTGGAGTCTCCCCAGGGGAGTCAGTCCTCGTCTCGAGTGGGGGCATGCACGTTCGCTTTCCTCCCGAGCTGTAGCAGAACTGTGACGCTTCCCTTCGCTTGGATCAAGGGATCTGTGGCTTTCCCTCGAGGCTTTCCCAGGAGGCTTTCCCACGAGGCTTTCCCACAGGGCTGTCCCACGTGCCACCGTGGTGTGAGTCGATCCTCGGCTTGAAAGTCGAGGCAGTGCAGGGAAAACAGGTTTCCCTGGAATGGACTGAGACATCTGGGGGACTCTGGGAATGGTTGCACGACCCTGGAGTTCCTCTCGCCTTTCCTGTGGAGAGCGCCTCCTCTTGAGATGAGACAGGAACGCCGGGAGTTCTTTCCGACCATGCAGGGAAAGGATCCCTCCTCTCGAGCTAGGAGGCTGAAACGGGGCTCCTCTGTATGTGGGCGGGACTCTCGTTCTTCCTCTCGAGTGGAGAGAGGTATGTCGGGGATCTTCTTGAGTTACAGCAAGGGTGTGAAGGACCCTTTGGAAGTTCCAGAGGTTAGGTGTGATTAGACTCGAGACGCCTCTGCAGAAATGGGCCTCATCTCGACTGCAGGGGAGAACCTCCTGGGTTTTCTCGAGTTTCAGCAGGTGCTCTCCAGTTACGACCGGGACTTATGTAACCCGCTCTGGTCCGCTCAGGTAATGCCAGTCGACTTGCGAGTTGCTAAGGGACCTCTCGGGATTTGTCTCCGGTCGATGACGGGGCCTAAGACCTTTTTTGGAATCGGTGCCCGAACCTGAGGTTTCCTCTCCAGTGCTGAAATGGATCTTGGGGTACTACTGGAGTCTCCACAGGGGAGTCATCTTCGTCTCCAATGGGGGCATGCACGTGCGCTTTTCTCCCGAGCATTAGGAGCAGAGTCAATTTTCCCGTTGGGTTGATCAAGGGGTTTCTTGTTTTCCCTCGAGGCTTTCCCACGAGGCTTTCCCACAGGGCTGTCCCACGTGCCACCATCGTGTGAGTCGGTCCTCAGCGTGAACGTCGAGGCAGTGCAGGGTAAACAAGTTCCTCTGGAAAGGACTGAGACATCTGGGGGACTCTTGGAATGGTGGAACGACCCTGGAGTTCCTCTCTCCTTTCTTGTGGAGCGTGCCTCCTCTTGAGATGCGACAGGTACGACAGGAATTTTTCCCGGCCAATCAGGGTAAGGATCCCTCATCTTGAGCCAGGACGGGGAATTGGGGCTCCTCTGGATGTGGGTGGTACCCTAGTGGTTCCTATGGAGTGGCGACGGGTCTCTCGTGGAACCTCTTGAGTTGCAGCTATGGTGTGAAGGACCCTTTGGAAGTTCCAGAGGTTAGGTGTGATTAGCGTCGAGATGCCTCAGCGGAAATGGGCCTCATCTCGCCTGGAGGGGAGAACCTTATGGATTTTCTCTAGTTGCGGCAGGTGCTCTCGACTTACGACGGGGACCTCAGGGACCCGCTCTGGTGGCCTCAGGAAAGGCCAGGCGCCATGCGAGTTGCTCGGGGGCCTCTCGGGATTCCTCTCCCTTCGATGCCGGGGCCTAAGACCTTGTGTGGAGTCGGTGCCGGAACCTGAGGATTCCTCTCCAGTGTGGACATGGATCTTGGGGTACTTCTGGAGTCTCCCCAGGGGAGTTCGTCGTCGTCTTGTGTGGGGGCATGAACGTGCGCTTTGCTCCCGAGCTGTAGCAGCAGTGTCACGCTTCCCTTTGCATGGATCAAGGGATCTGTGGCTTTCCCTCGTGGCTTTCCCACGAGGCTTTCCCACAGGGCTGTCCCACGTGCCATCGTGGTGTGAGTCGATCCTCGGCTAGAAATTCGAGGCAGTGCAGGGAAATTAGGTTTCCCTGGAATGGACTGAGACATCTGGCAGACTCTGGGAATGGTGGCACGACCCTGGAGTTCCTCTCGCCTTTCCTGTGGAGAGTGCCTCCTCTTGAGATGCGCCAGGAACGCCAGGAATTCTTTCCTGACTACGCAGGGAAAGGATCCTTCCTCTCGAGCTAGGAGGCGGAAACGGGGCTCCTCTGGATGTGGGCGGGTCTCTGGTGCTTCCTCTCCTGTGGAGACGGGTATGTCGGGGAACTTCTTGAGTTGCAGCAAGGGTGTGAAGGACCCTTTGGAAGTTCCAGAGGTTAGGTGTGATTAGCCTCGAGACGTCTCAGTGGAAATGGGCCTCATCTCGCCTGAAGGGGAGAATCTCCTTCATTTTCTCGAGTTGCGGCAGGTGCTCTCGACTTACGACGGGGACCTCAGGGAACCCGTTCTGTTGGCCTTAGGAAGACCAGTCCCCATGCGAGTTGCTAGAGGGCCTCTCGGGATTCCTCACCGGTAGATGCCGGGGCCCAAGACCTTCGGTGGAGTGGGGGCCAGAACCTGAGTATTCCTCTCCAGTGCTGACATGTTTTTGGGATACTTCTGAAGTCTCCCAAGGGGAATCAGTCCTCGTCTCGAGTGGGGGCATGCGCATGCTCCTTCCTCCCGAGCTGTAGCAGCAGTGTCATGCTTCCCGTCGCGTGGATCAATGGATCTGTGGCTTTTCCTCTAGGCTTTTCCTAGAGGATTTCCCACGAGGCTTTCCCACAGGGCTGTCCCCCGTGCCACCGTGGTGTGAGGCGATCCTCGGCATGAAAGTTTAAGCACTCTGTAAAAACAAGATCCTCTGGAATGGACTGAGACATCTGGGGACGCTTGGAATTGTGGCACGACCATGGAGTTCCTCTCTTCCTTCCTGTGGAGAGCGCCTCCACCTGAGATGCGACGGGAATGCCGGAAGTTCTTTCCCGACCAAGCAGGGAAAGGATCCCTCATCTCTAGCTAGGAGGATGAAACGGGGCTACTCTGGATGTGGGCAGGACCCTCGTGTTTCCTCTCGAGTGGAGATGGGAATGTCGGGGAACTTCTTGAGTTGCAGCAAGGGTGTGAAGGACCCTTTGGAAGTTCCAGAGATTAGATGTAATTAGCCTCGAGACACCTCATTGGAAATGGGCCTCATCTCGCCTGGAGGGGAGAACCTCCTGGATTTTCTCGAGTTGCGGCAGGTGCTCCTGACTTACGACGGGGACCTCAGGGACCCGCTCTGGTGGCTTCATCAAAGGCCAGTCCCCATGCCAGATGCTGGGGGCTTCTCTTGATAACTCTCCTGTTGATGCCCGGGCCGAACAACTTGTGTGGATTCAGGGCCGGAACCTGAGGTTTCCTCTGCAGTGCTGACATGGATATTGGGGTTCTTCTGGAGTCTCCCCTGGAGAGTCAATCCTCCTCTCAAGTGAGGGCACGCACGTGTGCTTTCCTCCCGAGCTGTAGCAGCAGGGTCACGCTTCCCGTCGTGTGGATCAAGGGATCTGTGGCTTTCCCTGGAGGCTTTCCCACGAGGCTTTCTCACAGGGCTTTTCCTCGTGCCACCGTGGTGTGAGTTGATCCTCAGCGTGAAAGTCGAGGCAGTGCAGGGAAAACAGGTTCCTCTGAATTGGACTGATGCTGGGAGCCAGTATGAGGACTCCCGCCCGTGATAACGTCATGAGGAAGAAAGCTGACATAGGCATGGTGTGTTCAGACTTCAGGGACCCCTCTGGAAGTTCCTACGCACGTACGCCAACAAAAATTTGCCGGCTTTTTTGCTCTGCTTTTCCACTCTTCTGACATTTTCTGGAAAAAGTCAATTCAGGGCTTTAGTCTTCTGCATTTGAAAGAGTGTTTCAATCCAAAAACCCCTCTGAATGCTTTCTAGCCTTCCTGCAGGACTCGTACAGCTGGGCATGTGATTGTTTGAGGCCTCCTTTCCCGAGGAGGCACAGGAAGCTTAAAACATCCTAGGAATGTAGGGGCATCCGAGGAGTCAAAATCTTTATAATAGGACTGATTAAAAGTTTCATTTTTTGGGTCAATGCTTGCTGCTAAATTTTCATATCCTTTATTTTTAGATAGAGTTGGTATATTAAAAAAAACAAGTAGTAGACCTGGTATTAGCAACATTAGATCTTTGAGTTAAGTACCTTCTTTGTTATAACCCACAGCACCTTTGTTCTATAGAGATGTAACTTTAATGCTTTAAGGAAATGCAGATTAAAGAAAAACACTTCAGAGGAAACAAAATTAACATTCATTAAGGAAGAGAGCCAAAAAGTGTTTAACAAGCCTCTTGGCCAGAAGATAATGTAAATCACCAGAGACCTTTTGTATACAAAATGATGTACAGAAAGAGTCTGGGGTGCGAACGCTACATAATTTTGTGTTACCCACTGAAATCCATGTTTTATCAAAAGTATAAAAGGCTTTATGAACAATAAAGGATGGGGCCAGTTTCTCGGGCCAGTTTCTCGAACTAGTCTCTCGGCCTGGTTTCTTGAGACTCAGGCTCCCCCCGTGTCTTTTTCTCTCTTTCTTCTTCTCTCCCTTTCCTTCTCTCTGCTTTTTACTTTAACTTCAGGCTGAATCTCCACCAGGGGCGCGGAGGCTCGCCAGGTCTACTTACTTGCCTGGCTGTTAAGACCTGCACAAAAGGGAGCTTAAGGTGTGGCACCCTTAGATATTCAAGCAGGGGCTGGTGGCCCAACGTAGATGGTGAAAATTCCTTGTCTGGAATTTTATTGGCCTTCCACGTAAACCAAGCTATTCAGCCCATTTCCTCCAGTTAATCTTCTTACTACACTATAATTTCTTAATCTAATCTTACATTAATAAATAAAAAAGACTTTCCACGACAACGCCGTCCATCCGTCGAATTCCCTGGATCCAGCGGGGCTGGACCCCGGCAGACTGAGATATCTGGGGGACTCTTGGAATGGTGGCACGACCCTGGAGTTCCTCCGCCTTTCCTGTGGAGAGCGCCTCCTCATGAGATGCGACGGGAACACCGGGAATTCTTTCCCGAACATGCAGGGAAAGGATACCTGACCTCGAGGTATGAGGCGGAAACGGGGCTCCTCTGGATGTGGGCGGGATTCTCGTGCTTCCTCTCGAGTGGAGTCAGGTATGTCGGAGAACTTCTTGAGTTGCAGCAAGAGTGTGAAGGACCCTTTGGATGTTCCAGATGTTAGGTATGGTTAGCCTCGAGACGCCTCAGAGGAAAAGGGCCTCATATCCCCTGGAGGGGAGAACCTCCTGGATTTTCTCAAGTTGCGGCAGGTGCTCTCGACTTACGACGGGGACCTCAGGGACCCGCTCTGGTGGCCTCAGGAAAGGCCAGTCCCCATGCAAGTTGCTCGGGGGCCTCTCGGGATTCCTCTCCCGTCGATGCCGGGGCCTAAGACCCTGTGTGGAGACGGTGCCGGAACCTGAGGTTTCCTCTCCTGTGCTGACATGGATCTTGGGGTACTTCTGGAGTCTCCCCAGGGGAGTTAGTCGTCGTCTTCTGTGGGGGCATGAACGTGCACTTTCCTCCCGAGCTGTAGCAGCAGTGTCACGCTTCCCTTCGCCTGGATCAAGGGATCTGTGCCTTTCCCTTGAGGCTCTCCCACGAGGCTTTCCCAGGAGGCTTTCCCACAGGGCTGTCCCACGTGCCACCGTGGTGTGAGTCGATCCTCGGCTTGAAAGTCGCGGCAATCGAGGGAAAACAGATTTCCCTGGAATGGACTTAGACATCTGCGGGACTCTGGGAATGGTGGCAAGGCCCGGGAGTTCCTCTCGCCTTCCAGTGGAGAGCGCCTCCTCTTGAGATGCGACGAGAACGCAGGGAATTCTTTCCCGACCACGCAGGGAAAGGATCCCTCCTCTCTAGCTAGGAGGCGGAAACGGGGCTCCTCTGAATGTGGGCGGGACTCTCTTGCTTACTTTCGAGTAGAGACGGGAATATTGGGGGACTTCTTGAGTTGCAACAAGGGTGTGAAGGACCCTTTGGAAGTTCCAGAGGTTAGGTGTGATTAGCCTCGAGACGCCTCAGTGGAAATGGCCCTCATCTCGTCTGGAGGGGAGAACCTCCTGGAGTATTTCGAGTTGCGGCAGGTGCTCTCGACTTACGACGGGGACCTCAGGGACCCGCTCTGGTGGCCTCAGGAAAGGCCAGTCCCCATGCGAGTTGCTCGGGGGCCTCTCGGATTCCTCTCCCGTCGATGGCGGGGCCTAAGACCCTGTGTGGAGTCGGTTCCGGAACCTCAGGTTTCCTCTCCAGTGCTGACATGGATCTTGGGGTACTTCTGGAGTCTCCCCAGGGGAGTTAGTCGTCGTCTTGTGTGGGGGCATGAACGTGCGCTTTCCTCCCGAGCTGTAGCAGCAGTGCAACGCTTCCCTTCACGTGGATCAAGGGATCTTTGGCTTTCCCTCGAGGCTTTCCCTCGAGGCTTTCCCACGGGGCTGTCCCACGTGCCATCGTGGTGTGAGTCGATCCTCGGCTAGAAATTCGAGGCAGTGCAGGGAAATCAGGTTTCCCTGAAATCGACTGAGACATCTGGGGGACTCTGGGAATGGTGGCACGACCCTGGAGTTCCTCTCGCCTTTTCCTGTGGAGAGCACCTCCTCCTGAGATGCGACAGGAACGCCGGGAATTCTTTCCCGACCACGCAGGGAAAGGATCCCTCCTCTCGGGCTAGGAGGCGGAAACGGGGCTCCTCTGGATGTGGGCGGGTCTCTGGTGCTTCCTCTCGAGTGGAGACGGGTATGTCGGGGAACTTCTTGAGTTGCAGCAAGGGTGTGAAGGGTCCTTTGGAAGCTCCAAAGGTTTGGTGTGATTAGCCTCGAGACGCCTCAGCGGAAATGGGCCTCATCTCGCCTGGAGGGGAGAACCTCCTGGATGTTCTCAAGTTGCGGCAGGTGCTCTCGACTTACGACGGGGACCTCAGGGACCCGCTCTGGTGGCCTCAGGAAAGTCCAGTCCCCATGCGAGTTGATCGGGGGCCTCTCGGGATTCTTCTCCCGTCGATGCCGGGGCCTAAAACCTTGTGTGGAGATGATGCCGGAACCTGAGATTTCCTCTCCAGTGCTGACATGGATCTTGGGGTATTTCTGGAGTCTCCCCAGGGGAGTCAGTCCTCGTCTCCAGTGCGGGCATGCACGTGCGCTTTCCTCCCGTGCTGTAGCAGCTGTGTCACGCTTCCCTTCGCCTGGATCAAGGGATCTGTGCCTTTCCCTTGAAGCTCTCCCCCGAGGCTTTCCCAGGAGGCTTTCCCACAGGGCTGTCCCACGTGCCACCGTGGTGTGAGTCCATCCTCGGCTTGAAAGTCGTGGCAATCGAGGGAAAACAGATTTCCCTGGAATGGACTTAGACATCTCTGGGACTCTGGGAATGGTGGCAAGACCCGGGAGTTCCTCTCACCTTCCAGTGGAGAGCGCCTCCTCTTGAGATGCGACGGGAATGCCGGGAATTCTTTCCCGACCAAGCAGGGAAAGGATCCCTCCTCTCAAGCTAGGAGGCGGAAACGGGGCTCCTCTGGATGTGGGCGGGACTCTCGTGCTTACTCTCGAGTAGAGACGGGAATGTCGGGGAACTTCTTGAGTTGTAGCAAGGGTGTGAAGGACCCTTGGAAGTTCCAGATGTTAGGAGTGATTAGCCTCGAGACGCCTCAGCGGAAATGGGCCTCATCTCGCCTGGAGGCGCAACCTCCTGGATTGTTTCTAGTTGCGGCAGGTGCTCTCGTCTTACGACGGGGACCTAGGGACCCGCTCTGGTGTCCTCAGGAAAGGCCAATCCCCATGCGAGTTGCTCGGGGCCTCTCGGGATTTCTCTGCCGTCCATGCCGGGGCTTAAGACCTTGTGTGGAGTCGGAGCCGGAACGTGAGGATTCCTCTCCAGTGCTGACATGGATCTTAGGGTACCTCCGGAGTCTCCCCACGGAGTCAATCCTCGTCTCAAGTAGGGGCATGCACCTGCGCTTTCCTCCCAAACTGCAGCAGCAGTGTCACGCTTCCCCTCCCGTGGATCAAGGGATCAGTGGCTTTCCCTCGGGGCTTTCCCATGAGGCTTTCACACGAGGCTTTCCCACAGGGCTGTGCCACGTGCCATCGTGGAGTCAGCCGATCCTCGGCTTGAAAGTCGAGGCAGTGCATGGAAAACAGTTTTCCCTGCAATGGACTGAGGCATCTGGGGGACTCTGGGAAGGTGGCATGACCCTGGAGTTCCTCTCGCCTTTCCTGTGGAGAGCGCCTCCTCTTGAGATGCGACGGGAACGCCGGGAATTCTTCCCGACCACGCAGGGAAAGGATCCGTCCAGTCGAGCTATGAGGCCGAAACGGGGCTCCTCTGGATGTTGGCGGGACTCTCGTGTGCCGGGAGCCAGTGTGAGGAATCCCACCCGTGACAAGGTCATGAGGAAGGAAGTTGACATACGCAAGGCATGCTCAGACTTCAGGGACCCCTCTGGAAATTCCTAAGCATGTACCCCAACAAAAATCTGCCGGCTTTTGTGCTCTGCTTTTCCACTCTTCTGACATTTTCTGGAAAAAGTCAATTCAGGGCTTTAGTCTTCTGCATTTGAAAGAGTGTTTCAATCCAACAACCCCTCCGATGGCTTTCTAGCCTGCCTGCAGGACTCGTACAGCTGAGCTTGTGTTTGAGGCCTCCTGACCGCAGGAGGCACAGGAAGCTTAAAACATCCTAGGAATGTAGGGCTTCCGAAGAGTCAAAATCTTTAGAATAGGTCTGATTAAAAGTTTCATTTTTTGGGTCAATGCTTGCTGCCAAATTTTCATATCCTTTATTTTTAGATATAGTTGGTATATAGAAAAACAAGTAGTAGACCTGGTATTAGCAACATTAGATCTTCGAGTTAAGTACCTTCTTTGTTATATCCCACTGCACCTTTGTTCTATAGAGATGTAACTTTAATGCTTTAAGGAGATGCAAATTAAAGAAAAACACTTCAGGGGAAACAAAATCAACATTCATTAAGGAAGAGAGATAAAAAGTGTTAACAAGCTTCTTGGCCAAAAGATAATGTAAATCACCTGAGACCTTTTGTATACAAAATGATGTATAGAAAGAGTCTGGGCTGCGAACGCTACATAAATCTCTGTTACCCATTGATCTCCATGTTTTATCAAAAGTATAAAAGGCCTTCTGAACAATAAAGGATCGGACCAGTTTCTCGAACTAGTCTCTCGGCCTGGTTTCTTGGACTCTGGCTCCCCCCGTGGCTCTCTCTCTCTCCTCTTCTCTCCCCTTCCCTCTCTCTGCTCTTTACTTTAACTTCAGGCTGAATCTCCACCTGGGGCGCGGAGGCTCGCCAGGTCTACTTACTTGCCCCGGCTGTTAAGACCCGCACGAAAGGGAGCTTAAGGCGAGGCACCCTTAGATATTCAAGCGGCGCCGGTGGCCCAACGTAGATGGTGCAAATTCCTTGTCTGGAATTTTATTGGCCTTCCGCGTAAACCAAGCTATTCAGCGCTCTTCCTCCACTTAATCTTCTTATTACACTATAGTTTCTTAATCTAATCTTACATTAATAAACAAACAAGTCTTTCCACGCCAACCCCGTCCACCCTTTGAATTCCCTGGATCCACCGGGGCTGGACCCCGGCACTCGTGCTTCATCTTGAGTGGAGACTGGTATGTCGGGGAACTTCTTGAGTTGCAGCAAGGGTGTGAAGGACCCTTTGGAAGTTCCAGAGTTTAGGTGTGATTAGCCTGGAGACGCCTCACCGGAAATGGGCCTCATCTCGCCTGGAGGGGAGAATCTCCTGGATTTTCTCGAGTTCCGGCAGGTGCTCTCGACTTACGACGGGGACCTCAGGGACCCGCTCTGGTGGCCTCAGGAAAGGCCAGTCCCATGCGAGTTGCTGGGGAGCCTCTCGGGATTCCTCTCGCGTCGATGCCGGGACTAAGACCTTGTGTGGAGTCGTTTTGCTTGA
>NW_017211808.1:0-27090 GCF_001704415.2 Capra hircus
TTTGTCTCCTTAGGTAAGTTTATTCCTTGATAATTTTGTTGCAATGGTGTATGGATTGATTCCTTAATTTCTCTTTCTTATTTTCATTGTAAGTGTATAGAAATGCAAGTGATTTTCTGTGTATGATTTTCTATCTTGCAAATTTGCTAAATTCACCGATTAGTTCTAGCAATATTCTGATACTATCTCTAGGGTTCTCTAGGTACAGTATCATGTCATCAATAAGCAGTGAGAGCTTTACTTCTTTTCTGATCTGGATTCCCTTTATTTCTTTTTCTTTTTCTGATTGCTGTTGAATAATAGTGGTGAAAGTGGACACCCTTATCTTGTTCCTGATCTTAGGGGGAATACTTTCAGTTTTTCACCATTGAAAATAATGTCTCCAGTTTCTGACTCATCCTATAGACCTTAGAACTTGCCAGCTTTCAAAATCTTGTGAGCCAATTTCTTATAATAAATCTCTATATCTAAAGAGATTTATTATTTTATAAAATAACAATGATAATTTATTATCATATCTACCCTATTCATTCTATTTCTCTGGAGAATCTTTATTGATACATGTAGTAAAGATTTATCTATTTTCTGTAAGAGGAAAAAAAATAAAGAAAAAGCTATATTCTGTATCTTCTATTTTCTCTTAAGGACTTAAATTAATCATGTAAACTGCCACTAAGTGGCACTAGGTGGAGAGTCATAAGTTTAATGGGGAAAAAATAAGCATGTCGTCTATCCCAAGACAAGATCCCCAAATGATTTTCAAAAATAATGAAATATATTGTTTAAACACTAGATTTTATATAAGTAATAAACATAAATAAAATAATAAATTGGCATATAAAATTTAATTTTAAATATGTGCATTGATTGCCAAAAAAGAAGCTGATAGTTTTTTGATGGGTAGTGAGAAGTGAAGAAGGATGTAAAGGAAAAGTGGTAGAACCAGGTGATTGAATTTTCCTAGAGGAAATATGAAGATTCAATACTAAAATCAGGGATCTTTCATGATAAAATTATTTTTCTACAATTACAATTATGTAATTGCCTGACATGAATATCAATTTTACTCAGCCCTTGTGTGTACACATATTTGCACACACACATTTTTGAGTTTTTCAGAATATAGCATGTTGTTCAAAATTTTTCATATGATATTGTCTGCCAAAAACTGTTTTATTGAGTAAATTGAGAGCTGTTTTACTTGAAAGTATGATAGTAGAATTTCATTTCCTAAAATTATTTAACTTGTCTTATAAGTAAAATTGTTTAACAAAATAAAAGAAAACCCCAAACTTTCAAGTGTCACTATTTCAAATAATATCAGAATAAACAATTGTTATGTAAGGTATATGTGTATATATGCATATATATGGAGGAAGGAATGGCAATTCACTCCAGTATTCTTGCCTGTAGAATCCCAGGGACAGAGGAACCTGGCAAGATTACAGTCCATCGGGCCACAAAGAATCTGACACAACTGAGCAACTGAGGACATGCATATATTTAATTTCCTAACATTTCCCATTTTGAAAATAAGGACTGGAGGATACTTAGCATAGAGTCAATGTATATTGTTAGAAAGTTGTCAAAACAGCTGCCTTGTTAAGGAAGAAAATTTTGTATAGATCAGCTTAGGTCTCAATTCTAACAATATTTTCCCATGACCTCTTGTACCTGATGACAAGTTATTACAGTATATGGGGTACATACTAAGTCACTTCATTCCTGTCTGACTCTCTGAGACCCTATGGAGCAAAACCTGCCAGGCTCCTCTCTCCATGGGATTCTCCAAGCAAGAATACTGGAGTTGGTGGTTATGACTTCCTCCAGGTTACCTTCCTAACCGAAGGATCGGACCCACTTCTCTTGTTTCCTGCATTGGCCAACAGGTACTTTACCACCAGTGCCACCTAGGAAGCCCAGTATATATGGTATTCCTTTCTAAACAATCCCATATCTGTTCTTCAATCATCAGCACTTTAAAATCTTACCACTGGGCTTCCCTGGTAGCTCAATGATAATGAATCTACCTAACAATGCAAGAAACATGGGCTCAATCCCTGGCCCAGGAAGATCCCACAAGCCACACAGGAAAAATAAACCCATGCACTACAACTATTGAGTCTGTGCTCTAGAGTCCATGTGCTGCAGCTACTAAAACCCGCATTCCCAAGAGCCTGTGCCTCACAAGAAAATCCACTGCAATTAAAAGCCCATACACCACAGCTAGAGAGGAGCCTCCACTCACAGCAATTAGGGAAAAGCTCAAACAACAACAAAGACTCACACCGCAAAAAGTAAATAAATAAATAGATAACATTATTATTATTAATATTTTTAAAGTCTTACTTCTGTTTGCTTCCATCGCCTTTGCCTTTGTCTTGTAATTTTCTCCTATGTCTATTTTAACTCTTATATTAGAGTTGGAAAGATTGAAGGCAGGAGAAGAAGGAGATGCCAGAGGACGAGATGTTTGAATGGCATCACTTACTCAATGGACATGAGTTTGAGCAAGCTGTGGCAGATGGTGAAGGACAGGGATGCCTGGCTTGCTGCAGTCCATGGGGTTGCCAAGTTGGACATGGGGAGTGACCCAACAACAACAATTAGAGTTCTTTAGAGAAACAGAACCAAAGTTTACCAAACCAAAGAGAACATAATCTTCTATGCATTTGTCCCAAATTGCTTAGAATTCAGTGGGAATCTTGAATATGCCATCAATTTAATACCCACAAAAAGCTGGTAAGTTCTAAAGAATAGTACAAAATTATAACTAGTTTATATCAAAGTTAGCTTAAAATCAGATGATTCTGAAAGTTTCTGGCTGGTCATACTCAGGTGAATCTATAGTCAAGGAAAAGAAGTTTGGCTTTTGTGGGTGATACCCAAAAGAAATAAAATGTCTTTTGTCTCATAACACAATGATAAGTACATAAATTTTGGAGTCAGAGCAAAAGTAGCCATTATATACATTTCTTTTCCTCATCATCTTTGTTCATGATTATTCTTCTAAACTCAAAATTTGCCTGAACACAGTAGTTTAGAAGGCTTTAACAGAATAGGTTTTAGGAAGATACAGAGTGTGATGTTCTCAGTGCTTCAAATTTAGAATAATGACCTTCATTTTAGATTTAGCTGACATTTTTAATGTCTAGCACTTGGCAATTCTGTCTAGAAACCTTCTTTTGTCCTATATACATAAAAAGCATAGTATGGAGGCAGAAAAAATTTTATATATATATATTTATATATATATACATTGTACACAAAGTCCTGCCAGATTGTAATGTAATAGAATGTCGTGTGTTCTGTTTCCCATTCTTTATTCTCTTATTGGCCAGGCTACAGCAGGCCACTCAACTGCTTTTAATGACTTTCATTATTCCCTCTTATTTTCTAGGTTAATGACATATTGAAAGTGCTAATAGCATAAAATTTTCAAATAGCTCACACACTGTTCATGAAAAAGGCAGTATATTTTTTTTATATGCATATATTTTTCTCCCAGAGGATTAGCTGCAACATTTGCTGCTCTGTAATTTCTCAATTTAATTGAGGAAGTAAAAAAAAAAAAGAAAAAAGCAGTCTACCAGTGTAAAATTGTAGCTACAAAAGTGATCACATTCCACCCACTTCACCTCTGAAACTTCAAGGGGTGTTATACAATCTGTGAAAGGAAGTGCAGAGAATCATAGATTTTGATCCTCAACTACTTCATGTTTCTAAAAATCTGATAGTCCAAGTTATGAAGACACATTAATTATAGTCAATACAGGGCCAGAACATGCATATGATTCAATTCTTAATAGATATTAAGCTTATACCTTGAGTTTTATGAGTCATTTCTCTAAGTACCAATTATAAAAGAAACATTCAATTAAATAACCTCTAAAAATTTTAAAAATAGGCATTTTACTTGTTTAGTCAAAGCACATTTACATGAAATGACACCATTTCTGAGTATGCCTTTTTGAATCATCTATCCTGTTTTTTAGCTTATTTCATGGTGCAGGGACATGAATGCATTTGGAGTGCTTTAGAGAATAAACAATTTTGAAGTACAATAAACTGAAGTAAGTACAATAAATAAAGACTCAGACATGACTAAGGGACTAACACTCACTTTTTCACTTTTCTAGATAGCTCAGCTCAGTTAGAAAGACTAACCTCTTGGTAGAATAAATCATTGATCATGATCAATCTGTTGATTGATTGTCTTTGGGTCAGGGGTTCACCTTTAATATTTAGTAGAAGTGTGCAATTAAGCATACCACAAAGAATTTTTTGTTCCAACTGTCAAGATTTGCTTTTCCCCCAATTCTTCTTAATTTCAGTAAATTGCATACTCTTCTGGCAGATGCACAATCCAAAAAAAAAAAAAAAACCTTTTCTAAAAAGCATACATTTCTCCTATTTTTTATTCTTTTCACCTAAAGTCATACCTTTCTCCTCTTAATGCTCTTATATAAAATCTTTCAGTTAAGCATTGCTTAATTTTGTTCATTTTATTGTTAAGCTAATCTCCTGCCCCACAGCGCTTAGTATTTTTTAAAGTAATGGCAGTATCTTTGCTATAATCTACATCAAACATATTTGCCACTCAATGAACATATTTAATGAACAAATACAATTTTGGAAGTCTCTCAAAGATTGATTCCTATGTTTTAACTTTTATAGGGGTGCCAAGAATATCTATTTATATAACCAGTCCCAAGTGAATAACTGTAGAAATCAAATGTTGCTTCATGTATTCTTTATCTTCTGTATAACAGATTTTGTGTCATCACCAAAAAAATAGTGTAAATATTCCCTCTAGTGCTTAACTCTTGGTCTGTGATCATTTAATTATATAGATTCTGAAAGCACTCCTTAGTTACTTAACTCAGCTTCCTTCACTAATCAGTATGTAATTTTCAACTTAAGACATCCCACAGGATTGGAAAAGATAAGCAAAGAAGAATTCATTAACAGCCTATAATATTATGCTATGAAAACAGAAAGCAGATTTTTATGTCTCTGTGGAAAGTACATTAACAATACAATTTAATTTCTGCATTTGGTCTCTAAGCAAGAAGTGTAATTCACACAGGGCTGCTTTCTTTCTGAAAACACATTCTAATCATCATACCAGGAAGTCATTCCTCATCTTAATGCTGGCACATTTGATGCATTAACACAGAACATGGAGCTTACGTTTCCTGCTGATCTCCTATTATGTCACTTAGTCTTCTCAGGAGATACCTGTCTTGAAAATATGGGAGAGAGAGACAAATGGAAACTTCAAAGAGAGAGGCATGTTTGTTGTGTTTTCAACCCAAGACATATACTGGATATATTGACACTAAGTGAGGAACATAAAGCTTATCTCCTTCCAGCTCAGAGCACAAAGAAAAACAACACAAAATTAAGCAAGGAAAAAATCCTCATATTTTAATTATAAACATAAAAAGATAAAATAGTCTTTTGAAACACTTTCTGCAAGGTCATGTTGTTTAAAAAATAAATGAAATTAAGCTGTTTGAGTAGCAGGAAATTCAATTTTAGATGGAATCTCTCAGCCTGATCACATCCATCTTTCCAACAAGGATATCAATCACTGATTCTTCCTGCCTTTAGTATTGCTTTTCTTACTTCCAGCTGCTTGTACTGGTATAATTAGCTGAATTTCATTGCCTCTGTCTTACTTACATTTTATTCTTCAGTCTTTCAAAAGCTTGTGCAAGGGCAACAACAAAAAATGTTACCTTGCCCATAATATTTGTTCAGTAAACAGTCTTGGGATAGTTAAAAGTAGAAGTAATGTAACAGAGCAAATCTCACTCCTTGTATAGGTTGTAGTTGTTCAGCCACTAAGTCATGTCCAACTCTCTGCAACCCTATAGCCTGTAGCACACCAGGCTCTTCTGTCATGTCTTTTGCCTTTTCATACTGTTCATGGTATTCTTGCAACAAGAATACTGGAATGGTTTGCCATTTCCTCCTCCAGTGGACCCAGTTTAGTCAGAACTTTTCACTATGACACATATATCTTGGGTGGCCATGCATGGCATGGCTTTTAACTTCACTGAATTACACAAGCCCCTTCACCATGAGAAGGCTGTAATCACATATTGTATTTGCTTTACATTTTTTCTTTTAAATAAATCAATTGCACATTCTATCATCAATTCATTTTCTAAATCTAGAGATTGCTGTAAATTACATGTTTTAATGTAGCTTCCTATATCTATAATTGTAATGCTGTTGATATGTATATCTCCATATATCCCTCTATATGTAACTTTTAAACTCAAAACTTAAACTTTAAGATATAAACATTTTTCAGCCAAGAATAACTTTGGTCACTACTGATTTTAATTATTACTTTTGGAATAATTTCTTTTTAAGTTTTCTAACTAAAACAACTTTATTAACATAAGCATTCTACTAAAATGCAAAGGCACAATCTATTAAAAAAAAAAAAAAAAAACTTCCACCACAATTTGTTTCCTTATCACTGTTAGTCTGTTAGCACTGTGATAATGCTTTCAACTCCATGTACTATCCCAGATCAATTTCTGTACTTCATAATAATAGTGGTTGCAGTTTCTGCCTGAGTTTTCATGGTCTAAAATAAATCAACTTGAATTTTCAGTATTCTAATACATTTAATGATTTTTCATTATAATAGCACGCATATTAAATATCACAAAATTAGAAATCAAAGAAGTGTAATGAGTACAAATAATTATATTTGTTAACTTCATTGCAAGCCTTGAGTAAAATACAAAAGATAAGCCATTAAATTTTGCTTCTAATAATAATAGACGCATGGACTATAATACATAATAGACTTATGGTCTGTATAGTAAAGGCTATGGTCTTCCCAGTGGTCATGTATGGTTGTGAGAGCTGGACCATAAAGAAGGTGAAACACCAAAGAATTGATGCCTTCGAACTGTGGTACTGGAGAAGACTCCTGAAAGTCCCTTGGACAACAAAGAGATCAAACCAGTTGATCATAACGGAGAGCAACCCTGAATATTCTCTGGAAAGACTGATGTTGAAGCTAAAGCTCCAGTATTTTGATCATCTAATGGGAACAGACGATTCATTGGAAAAGTCCCAGATGCTGAGGAAGATCAAGGGCAGAAGGAAAATAGGGCATCAAAGCATGAGATGGCTGGACAACATCAATGGTGCAATGAACATGAACTTGGGCAAACTATGGGAGATGGTGAGGGACAAGGAGGCCTGGCATGCTGCAGTCCACGGGGTCACAAAGAATCAGACATGACTGAGCAAGTGAACAAAAACAACACAGTGTTAAGTATAACATAGACACTGTGATGTACATCAGATCTGCAGAATTTAATTTTGATTTACAGCTGTTTTTACTATCTTCCTTTTATCTGTCCTATATTTCACAACTGATATCAGTTCTCAGTGTCTGCAAATAAATGAAATCATTTGGTATAATTTATGCCTAACTGTATTGAATTCTCTTTAACTCAGCAGGCCCCAAACTGAACCCCTAATCCTATCTTTGGCAAGATTGTTATGTACTTCTATGTTTCTTATTTCATTGAATGATCTTCCATTCATTTATATGATTAAATCAGTAATTAAAAGACATCTTTTATTCATCTATTTCCCTTAGCCACTGTATATTCCCCTGGAGAAAGGAATAGTAACCCAATCCAGTATTCTTGCCTGGAGAATCCCATGGACAAAGAAGCCTGGAGATCTACAGTCCATGGGGTCACAAAGAGTCAGACATGACAGAATGACTAACATTTCACTTCACTGAATATTCAATTAATTTTTAAAAATAATTTTACCCCCTAAATAGCTGCCAAGCCTGTCTACTTTTTCTCTTCATCATTGCCAGTATGGTTTCTATTGTTCAGTCTCTAAATCATGCATGATTCTTTGCAACCTCATGAACTGAAGCATGCTAGGCTTCCCTGTCCTTCATTATCTCTCAGGGTTTGCTCAAACTCATCTCCATTGATTCAGTGATGGCATCCAACCATCCAAACCTCTGTCGCCCCCTTCTCCTCTTGCCCTCAATTTTTCCCAGCATCTGGGTCTTCTCCAATAAGTTCACTCTTTGCATCAGATGGACAAATATTGGAGCTTGAGCTTCAACATCAGTCCTTCCAGTGAATACTCAGGGTTGATTTCCCTTCGGATTGACCGGTTTGACCTCCAGTCAGTGCTGTCCAAGGAACTCTCAACAGACTTCTCCAGAACCACAATTAGAAAGCATCAATTGTTCGTCCTTCAAAATTCTAACATCTATACATGATTACTGGAAAAACCATAGATTCAACTATACGGACCTCTGTCAGCAAAGAGATGTCTCTACTTTTTAATACTCTGTTTAGGTTTGTCGTAGCTTTTCTTCCAAGAAGTCTTTTAATTTTGTGGTTGCAATCACCATCCACAGTGATTTTGAAGCCAAATAAAATTAAATCCACCACTGTTTCCAGTTTTCCCCCATCTATTTGCCATGAAGTGTTGGAACCAGAAGCCATGATCTTCATTTTTTTGAATGGTGAATTTTAAGCCAGTGACATATAACAAACTATAGTTTATTTCTTGGATGATTTGCACATATTCTTAAACAGTTTTCCCTTTCACTGTTTTGTGTCCATCCATTCATGTTTTACACTGCAGCTATTGTGGTCTTCTAAAATGCATTTGTGATTCCTCATTTCTCTCAGCGTTGTGTAAATTTAAAAAACTTCATCTACACACTTCAGTGCTAGTACTACTTAATCATCTTACAAATGCAATTTCAAAGTTTTATTTTTGTCTACAAGTTTTGTTTTTCTATTTGACATGTATCATTCATACGTGAAAAAGCTAATATTTATCCACCAGAGCTAACTTTAGTGCATCGTTTAACTCTCTGTATCCTTCAGGTACAGTTATAAAGCTTGTTTATTAATTTCCAGAAAGTAAAGTAGGTGGCAATATGACAACTTTAAAACAATGTCTATAATTATGTTTCCCAGGGATTATAGAATTGTTTTCTGAAACATAATCATTTCTCCATAAAATATGACTTTAAGAGTAATAAAAATCATATTTTGCTCAGCCATGCAATTAAAATTGAAACGTTTATACCAAACACCATTATGTTCTCTGAAACTTATAGACACTGCAGTTGTTTTTTTAAAAGTGTAACTTTGCTTTGAAAATGACGATTCCAATAATAGCTATACAAGTGTTTGAGATCAAGAAAATGTAGTACAGCAGTGACATAGTCTATAAGTGAGAAAAACTCACCAACATTGTCATATCAACATTAGCAGTTTTATTCATGGGTGTACATGAGTTCCCCAAGCATCCTGTATCCCGTATAGAACCTAGACTGGAATTCGTTTCTTACATGATAGTATACACGTTTCAATGCCATTCTCCCAAATCATCCCACCATCTCCCTCTCCCTCAGAGTCCAAAAGTCCATTCTATACATATGTGTCTCTTTTGCTGTCTCACATACAGGGTTATCATTACCATTTTTCTAAATTCCATATATATGTGATAGTATACTGTGTTGGTGTTTCTCTTTCTGGCTTACTTCACTCTGTATACTCGGCTCCAGTTTCATCCATCTCATTAGAACTGATTCAAATGTGTTCTTTTTAATGGCTGAGTAATACTCCATTGTGTATATGCACCACAGCTTTCTTATCCGTTCATCTGCTGATGGACATCTAGGTTGTTTCCATGTCCTGGCTATTATAAACAGTATTGTGATGAACATTGGGGTACATGTATCTCTTTCAATTCTGGTTTCCTTGGTGTGTATGCCCAGCAGTGGGATTGCTGGGTCATATGAAAGTTCTATTTGCAATTTTTTAAGGAATCTCCTCACTGTTCTCCATAGTGGCTGTACTAGTTTGCATTCCCACCAACAGTGTAAGAGGGTTCCCTTTTCTACACACCCTCTCCAGCATTTATTGCTTGCAGACTTTTGGATCGCAGCCATTCTGAGTGGTGTGAAATGGTACCTCCTTGTAGTCTTGATTTGCATTTCTCTAATAATGAGTGATGTTGAGCATCTTTTCATGTGTATGTTAGCCATTTGTATGTCTTCTTCGGAGAAATGTCTATTTAGTTCTTTGACCCATTATTTGATTGGGCCGTTTATTATTCTGGAATTGAGCTGCATAAGTTGCTTGTATTTTTTTGAGATTAGTTGTTTGTCAGTTGCTTCATTTGCTATTATTTTCTCCCATTCAGAAGGCTGTCTTTTCACCTTGCTTATAGTTTCCTTTGTTGTGCAGAAGCTTTTAATTTTAATTAGATCCCATTTGTTTATTTTTGCTTTTATTTCCAGTATTCTGTGAGGTGGATCATAGAGGATCCTGCTGTGATTTATGTCGGAGAGTGTTTTGTCTATGTTCTCCTCTAGGAGTTTTATAGTTTCTGGTCTTACGTTTAGATCTTTAATCCATTTTAATTTTATTTTTGTGTCTGGTGTTAGAAGTGTTCTAGTTTCATTCTTTTACAAGTGGTTGACCAGTTTTCCCAGGACCACTTGTTAAAGAGATTGTCTTTACTCCATTGCATTGCCTCCTTTGTCAAAGATAAGGTGTCCATAGGTGTGTGGATTTATCTCTGGGCTTTCTATTTTGTTCCATTGATCTATATTTCTGTCTTTGTGCCAGTACCATACTGTCTTGATGACTGTGGCTTTGTAGTAGAGCCTGAAGTCAGGCAAGTTGATTCTTCCAGTTCCATTCTTCTTTCTCAAGATTGCTTTGGCTATTCGAGGTTTTTTTGTATTTCCATGCAAATCTTGAAATTATTTGTTCTAGTTCTGTGAAAAATACCACTGGTAACTTGATAGGGATTGCATTGAATCTGTAGATTGCTTTGGGCTGTATACTCATTTATACTATATTGATACTTCTGATCCATGAACATGATATAATTCTCCATCTATTAGTGTCCTCTTTGATTTCTTTAACCAGTGTTTTATAGTTTTCTATATATAGGTCTTTAGTTTCTTTAGATAGATATATTCCTAAGTATTTTATTCTTTTTTTTTGCAATGGTGAATGGAATTGTTTCCTGAATTTCTTTTTCTACTTTCTCATTATTAGTGTATAGGAATGCAAGGGATTTCTGTGTGTTGATTTTATATCCTGCAACTTTACTATATTCATTGATTAGCTCTAGTAATTTTCTGGTGGAGTGTTTAGGGTTTTCTATGTAGAGGATCATGTCATCTGCAAACAGTGAGAGTTTTACTTCTTGTTTTCCAATTTTGATTCCTTTCATTTCTTTTTCTGCTCTGATTGCTGTGGCCAAAACTTCCAGAACTATGTTGAATAGTAACAGTGAAAGTGGGCACCCTTGTCTTGTTCCTGACTTTAGGGGAAATGCTTTCAATTTTTCACCATTGAGGATAGTTTGCTGTGGGTTTGTAATATATAGCTTTTATTATGTTGAGGTATATTCCTTCTATTCCTGCTTTCTGGAGAGTTTTTATCATAAATGGATGTTGATTTCTTGTCATTAGTATAAATATTATATATATATACATATATATATACATACATACACACACACTAGCTTAAAATATATATATTGGCTTAAAATATTTTGTAAATTATGTACCAGAATAGGGAATAAATGGATTATTTGGATTTATTATTCAAAAGCAGAGACATTACTTTGCCGATGAAGATCCATCTAGTCAAGGCTATGGTTTTTCCAGTAGTCATGTATGGATGTGAGAGTTGGACTGTGAAGAAGGCTGAGCACCGAAGAATTGATGCTTTTGAACTGTGCTGTTGGAGAAGACTCTTGAGAGTCCATTGGACTGTAAGGAGATCCAACCAGTCCATTCTGAAGGAGATCAGCCCTGGGATTTCTTTGGAAGGGATGATGCTAAAGCTGAAGCTCCAGTACTTTGGCCACCTCATGCGAAGAGTTGACTCATTGGAAAATACTTTGATGCTGAGAGGGATTGGGGGCAGGAGGAGAAGGGGATAACAGAGGATGAGATGGCTGGATGGCATCACTGACTCGATGGACGTGAATCTGAGTGAAATCCGAGAGATGGTCATGGACAGGGAGGCCTGGCATGGTGCGATTCATGAGGTCACAAAGAGTTGGACACGACTGAGCAACTGAACTGAACTGGACTGAATTTTATTTTAAACCACAGCAAGCAGTTAATAATCTTTATTTACAAAATTATAAAAAGAAAATAAAAATTTAAAAAATATGTATTTATGTTTAAGCCTCCGAAATAATCTCAAGTTTCAGACACTGTTCAGTGTTCAATCCAAAGACATGCTGTATTTTCTTCTTTAGTAATAGATCCTGAATTTCCAAGATAAGGTATGGTAATGTCCTTAAGAAAATTGAGTCCCTCCTCCAGACCTAGAGGTAAAAAGAAATTAGTTTAAAGTCTAATATAATTAATTAATGCATGCCAAGGCCATATAAATGGATGTATGGGATTCTCTCTGGGACTTCCAGAATTATTGCTCTTAGATAAAGTAATTAATTTGAACATCCCTGTCTCCAGAATGCTTGCTGTGTAAGTAATAAACAGTGTTATTATTTAAGTCATTTTATAAGATATTGTGAAAATACACCTCTTTTTGCTACTATTAAGGTAGTTTTGTCAAGAAAGAGTTAGAATGTCAAACATTATGTCCAATCTCTTTAAAAATTTCCCTTGATATGGTGAATATATATTATTGAGAGATATAATGCCAAATTTGTAAAATTTTCTAGAATCAATTGCCTCAAGGCTTGACTACCTTAGTGAAAATAAAGTTGATAATATATTTTTATAATTTCTTTAGATCCATAGACACATGAGTTACTATTGAATAGGTTAGAGTTTTCACTCATCAAAATAAAAACTGCAAATACAAAACTCATAAAATATTTTTATAAATTTAAGATTATTTTGAAAGATTTTCTAATGTAACTGTTAACATTATTGCATGGCTTCCCTGGTGGTTCAGATGGTAAAGAATCTGCCTGCAATGTGGGAGACCCAGGTTTGATCCCTGGATCAGGAAGATCCTCTGGAGAAGGGAATGGCTACCCACTCCAGTATTCTTGCTGGGAGAAATCCAAGGACAAAGGAGCCTGGCGGGCTATAGTCCATGGGGTCACAAAGAGTTGGATATGACTGAGCAACTAACATAGTTAGTTAGTTATTGCATAGTTAGTTATTGCATAGTTCAAGGAATTTTAGAACAAAAAAAATTGCCTCTGGGTAAGTAGAATCGTTTTATATAGAAAGGTTTGAGACTATAAAATTGGGTTCCTTTAAGTCCACAAAAACCCAAAAGTTTAAAGTGTTCTTTTTCATACTTACAAATATAGTCATTCTGATTTTCTTGTGTTTATGGCAAGGTCCATTATGCTAAGGAATAGAACCATTTGTTATAGACTTTATATTATGGTTTAAGTCTCTTAAAAATAAAATAGATATTATTTAAATTTTAATAAAATATAGTTAACATCATTAAACATTCTCAGTAAAACCAAATAAAATATGAAATACTTTAAGGGAAACACTCAATACCATAAAATTAATAAACAGGCAATAACATTTAGAAATCTAATTTCTACTCTAAATGAAGTTTGCGAAACTTTGGTTAAGGAGATGCCAAAGAGTAGAGCCAAGATTTTAGTTAGAAAATATTCTGATTCAATCTCCTTATCAATTATTAGTGTGTTCAGATTTTCCATTTCTTCATGAGTTGGTCTTGGTAGGTTATAGGTAACTAGGAATATATTCATTTCTTATACATCATTCAATGAGTTGGTGTCTCTTATGTGTCTCTATGATCCACGTGTCTTCATTCTGAATATCAAGCAGAAGGAACAATGGCTCCCTGAGGGCATGCTTTTCACCTGGCAAACTTGAGAAAGCTGACAAAAAATTTGCATATGTTTTAAAGTTTCAGCTAGAATTATACAACCATATTCCTTTACATGTCCAAGCCCATGTAACTAGCAGTAGGCATTGCAGCATCACATAATTATAACATAAATAGGAAGTAAAGAGTTGTGGATAATTATCTACATGTCACAGATACTTCTTTGCTTCCAAAGGGAAACCAAGCAGGTTTATTACAGCATTCTTACGGGCCTTAGCTGAGATTATCCTAACATTGCAATGCTCTTTTATCCAAGGCCTCACATATCAAAAAGTATTATTCTAATGGTTTCCCTTTAATAAGAACATAATCCAAAACTGACTCTTATAGAAGTGATAACAAGATTAGTTAAATGACCAAATTTACAAACAATATTTTCTTTCTCTTTTTAAAATAGCTTTGAAGTTAATACTTTGCCACAAGAATTAACCCAAACCTAATTTAGATTTTGGCTTTTATATAGTGTTATAAAAACTCTTAGAAAAAGGGCCTCTGAAATATTGAATCTGAGGTAGAGATTATTCTAGTCTCTAAATCTTCCTCATGCAGATTTCTGCTGCTGTGTCACCTCAGTCGTGTCCGACTCTGTGCGACACCAGAGATGGCAGCCCACCAGGCTCCCTGTCCCTGGGATTCTCCAGGCAAGAACACTGGAGTGGGTTACCATTTCCTTCTCCAATGCATGAAAGTGAAAAGTAAAAGTGAAGTCACTCAGTCGTGTCCGACTCCTAGCAACCCCATGGACTGCAGCCTACCAGTCTCCTCTGTCCATAGGATTTTCCAGGCAATAGTACTGGAGTGGGGTGCCACTGCCTTCTCTCTGTAAAAATAGTTATAAAAAGATTAAAATATTTCAGTGTGTATATATTATATAAACTAAGAAACATTTGTTAAAAACTGTGGCCTAATAAAATTAATTAACTATACATGTATGAAAATGTATTTCTAGAAATATATTTTAGGTCTACTAAAATCTTTAAATTGCCTTCACCTCTACATATTGTGTTCAGAAAAAAAGTATACAGCGGAAAGGAAGATTTATATTTATCTATACCTACAGATAGATATAGGCCAGTAGAAATCACTGATCTGGACCTATTCTTGTTTTATAGTGTTTATGGAGTTTTCTCATTTATCCTGTAATATCTTTCAAAATGTTTTCAAAAATGCTTTTATTCAATATATATAACAAAGTGAGGGAGAAGCATCCCACATGTACTGTTTCCTCTGGATATAAAGTCTTGTATCAAAGAACAATTTCAGAGACTATGTTTAATATCTTGTTTTTCTCAAAGATGGAATAGAATTTCAAGCTAATATGTTTGAAATATAAGCTTAACAGACTCATAGCTAAAGCCAAACGCATTACATATATTGCAACCAAAGGACAAGTCTGATATAAATTCTTGTGGACTTTATTTTCCTTAGTAAAAACTATTCTATAACTCTTCAGAGGCATTAAAATTTGTAGGAAATTACACATGCAGAAATATTAAAGGACAGTATTATCAAAAAACCTTTTTCTCCTCCATTTTAGCCAATATTTGGTTTCTATGAAGAAAGAAACCACTGACGTTTGTAATGAGAAATTCTATTTCAAAAACCAACATAAGAAGGTTAATTTTATTTTTCAAAAAGCACAATTGGAGTGATTTAGTATAACTATTATAATGATTGAAGAGGATGAAAAGTGGTCAAATATATTATATTTGTTGGGGACAAATGAAAGATAAAGTTCATAAAAAAATAAAATTTGCAATATGTATACAAGACAATAAATATAGTAGAAAAATCTAGGGAGTGAGTTAAGGATTGTCTATACATTGACAGCAGCTTCTTTTTGAAAGTAGATTACTTAAAGCAATTCATTTCAGTTATGGTAAAGATAACATAAACTGAGAGACATTTACTAACAAGATTTTGGGAAATTTTTTTTCTTAGAGAGCTATATAAAATCAATGAAGGAATGCTACTAGTGAAATTAAAGAAGATATAATAATAATGAATAAAATAACTTTAAAACTGGCTGATTAAAATAAAATCATGTAATGAATTATTTACACTGTTAGAACTTTTTAAAAGATATGTATATAGCCTGAATACAACATGGCTTACACTTAAGCCCTCTATCACTTTTCATCTTGTATCCTGAAACTAACCAGTCACTATTTTATGATTAATGATAGTCAAATCTCAGATTAAATATTACATGTATAACTCTAGTTCATATTTACATATATTTACATATATTGCATATATTCTTATGTAACCAAGAAATGGCAAGAATACACAGAAGAACTATACAAAAAAGGTCTTAATAACCCAGATAACCACAATGGTGTGATCACTCTCCTAAAACCAGACGTCCTGGAGTGTGAGGTCAAGTGGACCTTAGGAAACATCACTATGAACAAAACTAGTGGAGGTGATGGAATTACAGTACAGCTATTTAAAAAATGATGCTGTGAAAGTGCTGCAATGAATTTGCCAGCAAATTTGGCAAACTCAACAGTGGGCACAGGACTGGAAAAGGTCAGTTTTCATTCCAATCCCAAAGAAAATCAATGCCAAGGAATGTTCAAACTACTACACTCATCTCACACACTATAAAAGTAATGCTCAAAATTCTCCAAGCCAGGCTTTAACAGTATGGGAAACTAAAACTTCCAGATATTCAAGCTGGATTTTTAAAAAGGTAGAGGAACCAGAGATCAAATTGACAACATCTGTTGGATTATCGAAAAAGCAAGGGAATTTCAGAAAGATATCCACTTCTGTTTTATTGACTATACCAAAGCATTTGACTATGTGGATCACAATAAACTGTGAAAAATTCTGAAAGAGATGGGAATACCAGACATGACCTGCCTCCTGTGAAATTAGTATGAAGGTCAAGAAACAACAGTTAGAACTGGACATGGAACAACAGACTGGTTCAAATTGGGAAAGGAGTATGTCAAGGCTGTATATTGTCACCCTGCTTATTTAACTTCTATGCAGAGTACATCATGAGAAATGCCAAGCTGGATGAAGCACAAGCTGGAATCAAGATTGCTGGGAGAAATATCAATAACCTCAGATATGTAGGTGATACCACCCTTATGGCAGAAAGTGAAGGACTAAAGAGCCTCTTGATAAAAGTGAAAGAGGATAGTGAAAAAGGTGACTTAAAACTCACCATTCAGAAGAGTAAGATCAATGCATCCAGCGCCATCACTTCATGGCAAATAAATGGGGAAACAATGAAAACTGTGAGAGACTTTATTTTCTTGGGCTTCAAAATCACTCCAGAAGGTGGCTGCATCCATGAAATTAAAAGACGTTTGCTCCTTGGAAGAAAGTCTCTGATCAATTTATACAGCATGTTAAAAACCAGAGACATTACTATGCCAACAAAGGTTCGTCCAGTCAAGGCTATAGTTTTTCCAGTGGTCATGTATGAATGGGAGTTGAACTATAAAGAAAGCTGAGCACAGAAGAATTGATGCTTCTGAACTGTGGTGTTGGAGAAGACTGTTGAGAGTCCCTTGGACTGCAAGGAGACCCAGCCAGTCCATCCTAAAGGAGATCAGTCCTGGGTGTTCATTGGAAGGACTGATGTTGAAGCTGGAACTCCAATACTTTGGCCACCTGATATGAAGAGCTGATTCATTTGAAAAGACCCTGATGCTGGGAAAGATTGAGGGCAGGAGGAGAAGGGGATGACAGAGGATGAGATGCTTAGATGGCATAATGGACTTGATGTGGACCAGAGTTTGAGCAATCTCCGGGAGGTGGTGCTGGACAGGGAATCCTGGCATGCTGCAGTCCCGGGGTAGAAAAGATTTGAACATGACTGAGCAACTGAACTGAACTGATCTAAGTAACTAGTGCATAACTTCACTTCAATACCTTTGAGGCAGATCAAACACAATCCATTTCATAATAAACTCATATTTTGGTTTTGGTAAAGGATTCATGTGAGTGTGCTTAGTCACTCAGTCGTGTCTGACTCTTTGCGACCCCATGTATTCTAGCCCACCAGACTCCTCTGTCCATGGAATTCTCCAAGCAAGAATATTAGAGTGGGTAGCCATTTCCTTCTCCAGGAGATCTTACTCACCCAAGGATCAACCTCAGGTCTCCTGTATTATAGGTGGATTCTTTACCATAGGAATCACCAGGGCAGCCCAACTAGATTTATTCTGTTACATAAGTCAGCACTGTCATTCTTGACACCTCTCTGTCTAATCCCAGCTCTATGCCATAGTACATGAGCTGTCAATCATATGTAGTCAAATGAAAGCCATTCTGTGTTCTTACACACTCGCTCTTATTTCTTCTAGCCAGCGTATGGCCATTGATCCAGTACTTGTTCCTTTTTGTGTTTGTATCATTTATTATGCCCTTTTCTCAAATGTTATCAATATGGCAGGTCATATTTTTAATTTTTTTAGGCAATCAGACAAATCTTGATGTCATTTGCAGGCACTGCAAATACATAAATCCCCTCACAGTAAAATTCCATAAAGAATCATCTTTTTTTGAAATGTTAGGTTTCTTTCTTCCCTTCCCTCTCTTTTAAAATTTATTTATTTACTTTAATTGGAGGATAATTACTTTACAATTTTGTGATGGCCTCTGCCATACATGAACATGAATCACCCATAGGCATACCTGTGACCCCTCCCTTGTAAGCCCCCCCCAACCTCCTTTAGCACTCCATCCTTCTTGGTGGTCACAGAGCTCCAGTTTGGGATTCCCTGTGTCATACCTCAAACTCCCACCTGCCATATATTTTACATATTGTAATGTATATGTTTCAGTGCTATTCTCTCAAATCATCCCACCCTCTTCTTTTCATACTGTGTCCAAAACTCTGTTCTTTATGTCTGTGTCTTCTTTTCTGCCCTGTACAAAGGATCGTTGGTATGATCTTTCTAGATTCCATATATATGAGTTAATAATTCTCTCCTGATCTACTTCAATCTAGCTTTGCCCCCAACACAGTTTTTCTGAAAATGTTTTTATCAAGTTCTTCATTGCCCTCCATATTGGTGAATCTAGTGGCTGTTTACCAGGCTTCAGCTTACAATCAGCAGCATTTAGAAATGACCACTCATTAGATGATCAATATTGAAATCAGATTGATTATATTATCTGCAGCCAAAGATGGAGAAGCTCTATACAGTCAGCCAAAAGAAGGCCAGGAGCTGACTGTGATTCAGATCATGAGCTCCTTAGTGGCAATTCAGACTTAAATTGACGAAAGTCCGGAAAACCACGAGACCATTCAGGTATGACCTAAATCAAATCCCTTATGACTATACAGTGGAAGTGCAAAATAGACTCAAGGGACTAGATCTGATAGGCAGAGTGCCTGATGAACTATGGACAGAAGTTCGTGACATTGTACAGGAGGCAGTGATCAAATCCATCCCCAAGTAAAAGAAATGCAAAAGACAAAATGGTTGTCTGAGGAGGCCTTAAAAATAGCTGAGAAAAGAATAGAAGCTAAGGCAAGGAGAAAAGGAAAGATATATCCATTTGAAAGCAGAGTTCCAAAGAATAGCTAGGAGAGATAAGAGAGCCTTCTTCAGTGATCAGTGCAAAGGAATAGATGAAAATAATAGAATGGAAAAGACTAGAGATCTCCTTAAGAAAATTAGAGATACCAAAGGAAAATTTCATGTAAAGATGGGAGCAATAAAGACAGAAACAATATGGACCTAACAGAAACAGGAGATATTAATAAGGTGCCAAGAATACACAGAATAACTATTAATAAAAAGATCTTAATAATCCAGATAACCATGATGGTGTGATCACTCACCTAGAGCCAGACATCATGGAATGTGAAGTCAAGTGGGCCATAGGAAGAATCACTATGAAGAAAGCAAGTGGAGGTGATAGAATTCCAGTTGAGCTATTTCAAATCCTGAAAGATGATGCAAAGTGCTGCACTCAGTATACCAGCATATATGGAAAACTCAGCAGTGGGCACAGGACTGGAAAAGATCAGTTTTCATTCCAATCCCAAAGAAAGGCAATGCCACAGAATGTTCAAATACGGCACAATTGCACTCATCTCACACACTAGCAAAGTAATGCTCAAAATTCTCCAAGCCAGGCTTCAAAATATGTGAACTATGAACTTCCAGATGTTAAAGCTGAATCTAGAAAAGGCAGAGGAACCAGACATCAAATTGCTAACATCCCTTGGATCATCAAAACAGCAAGACAGTTCCAGAAAAACATCTATTTCTGCTTCATTGGCTATGCCAAAGCCTTTGACTGTGTGGATCACAATAAATTGTGGAAAATTCTGAAAGAGATGGGAATACCAGACCACCTGACCTGCCTCCTGAGAAATCTGTATGCAGGTGAGGAAGTAACAGTTAGAACTGGACATGGAACAATAGACTGGTTCCAAATTAGGAAAGAAGTATGTCAAGGCTGAATATTGTCACCCTGTTTATTTAACTTCTATGCAGATTACAGTATGTGAAATACCAGACTGGATGAAGCACAAGCTGGGATCAAGATTGCCAGGAGAAATGTCAATAACTTCACGTATGCAGATGAACCACCATATGGCAGAAAGTGTGGAAGAACTAAAGAGCCTCTTGATGAAAGTGAAAGAGGAGAGTTAAAAAGTTAGCTTAAAACTCAGCATTAGAAAATGAAGATCATGGCATCTGGTCCCATCACCTCATGGCAAATAGATGGGGAAACAGTGGAAACAGTGACAGACTATTTTCTTGTGTTCAAAAATCACTGCAGATGGTGACTCCAGCTATGAAATTAAAAGACTCTTGCTCCTTGGAAGGAAAGCTATGACGAACCTAGACAGCATATTAAAAAAGCAGACATTACTTTGCCAACAAAGATCCATCTAGTCAAAGCTATGGTTTTTCCAGTAGTCATTTATGAATGTTTGAGTTGGACTATAAAGAAAGCTGCATGCTGAAGAATTCATACTTTTGAACTGTGTTGTTGGAGATCTTGAGAGTTCCTTGGCTTGCAAGGAGACTCAACCAGTCCATCCTAAAGGAAATCAATCCTGAATATTCACTGAAGGACTCAGTTTCTGGAATATTCAGCTGAAGCTGAAACTCCAAAACTTTGGCCAACTGATGAGAAAAACTTCCTCATTAGAAATGACCCTGATGCTGGGAAAGATTTAAGACAGGGGGAGAAGCAGATGACAGAGGATGAGATTATTGAATGGCATCACTGACTCAGTGGACATGAGTAAGCTCTGGTAGTTGGTTATGGACAGGGAAGCCTGGCGTGCTTCAATCCACAGGGTTGCAGAGTCAGACAGGACTGAACAACTGAACTGAACACATCTTTCTCTGGGAAACTGTACTTTCACTTAAACATTTTCCAGAAGTGCTTGTTTTCTTTTCCCTGTCTCTCCCTATCTATTTCTTTTCAATATCTTTGGATGGATGCTTGTATATCATGATGATTAATATTACAAGTTTTCTCTTTTTATGTTGGGATTCTAACTTCATATCCATTTCCATGGCTTTGTCAATATGCTGATGTGTTCCAAAGATTTATGCTAAAACTAACTCTTCTCACCAGAACTCCAGATTCATATGTCCAATGTTCTTTCCACCAACTTTATGTGGATGGTTGATAGGCATGCCAATCCTGCTAAGAAAAGTGTTCCTATATCTGTTGAAAATAATTATTCTGTTAGCTATATGCTTCCATACAACCACATTTCTTGTCTTATATACATATTTTTTCTATTAACTGATAGACTAATCCATTGCTATTTTCTTACTATATATTTTAAGCACTTGAATAATAGACACATAATAGGTGATTATTTGTAAAGTGAATTAATGAATTTACCAATCATTTATTATGAAAACAAATTCACATTATATTTATTGAAAGTCACAATGAAAATGAAAATTTAGGAAACTATCAATTGTTTAGAATATATTACTGTTAAATATGGTGTCTACTTTTTAAAAAATTTGTATTAGAATTTGCCTTCTAAAATTAAAGATTTTAAAATTAAAATAAATAAATAAATAAATAAATTACATTTAGGATTATGACTGTGGTAGTTTCCAGAAAAATGTTTATCAGTATGTAATCATTTTATGTGTATCAAGTAGAAAAACATAAAGGACAGAAAACATTTTGATGGGTAATTGAATTTAGAAATAATAGGCATTTTGGATTAAATAAATTGACAGCTCAGTGCCATGAAATAACCTCCCAAAATCATATAAAAATATTATGATAAAAAACAAACAGGAATCCAGGTAATTTATTACTAAATGCAATGGTTTATTAAGCCTAATGGTTTACAAAACCTCATGGTTTGGGGAAATAATCCCATCATTACATGTTGATTATAAAACAATATAGATAAGGGTAATTTTTTAATACCTATAAAATAAAGTGTAGCTTAACTCTACTGAAGACCTTGGCAGAGACTTATTTGCCCACACATATACCCCTTCACCTGTTCCTCCTTAATAACGGTAACACTGTGCTGTTGGTTGTGTCAGTTTTCCAAGCTGATAGACTATAGTTCTCAGTCTCCCCTGCCATTAGCTATAAACTTGTGACCGACTCTGACTACAAGCAGTTGTTTAGTGGGAGTTGTAATGAGTGAGTGAGTGAAGTCGCTCAGTCGTGTCCAATTCTTTGCAACCCCATGAACTGTACCCTACCAGGCTACTCCATCCATCGGATTTTCCAGGCAAGAGTATACAGCCTCATTACCCACCTTACTTCACCTCTGCTTCCTCAAATGCAGAGGGAGGGATGTAAGTTTTGAGTGTTTTCTAGGACCTTGCAATGACTTTGAAATTAAAAGCCATTTGCTAAGACAAAGTAGAAGACAGCTAGAACCTATATCCCTGATGATTTTGAGAATCATCCTATCTGCCCAACTTGAGAATTCTTTCACATGAAAGCTAAAGTTTCATCTTATAAGCTGGAATATTTTGAGTTGCTTTTTTATAGGTGGCTGATCTAATTGATCTAGGATACTGTAAATCATATAAGTGAGTAAGTGATACATATTTGTTAGGAGGGAGGGCTTCTGCTCTGAAGAATTAATTACAAATCCTTTGAAAGTGTGTCCAGAGTATTTTCCAATTTTGATTTTATTTCACATTTATTTAATGTTCTCACATGTGGAATAATTTCTCTTCCTTTTAGAAGAATCTTACAAAGAAGGTTATTTACAATTTTGTGTCCTAGAGTATGGTCTTTACATTTGTGTCCTAAATATCTGGTAAATGTTATTGTAGCAATTTTTGATAAAGATGGGGAAGTCATTAAGAAAAGAGACAAGAATGAATCTTAACATTTCAAACACTCTTTCAGGATTCTTAGATTCCATGCTCAGTGTCTGCCTGATTCACTCAATTTCTCTTTATACACAGACACCTTTCTTTTCTTATTTTCATGTTGTTTCCTTGCTTTCGACTTCTAGTTTAGAAAGACAGCTTAATTTTCACCTTGATGAACTACCTGTGGGCATTTATTTGTCTTATTTTAACATAACTTCACATGATCAAAGAAGTGTTCTCCCCTACTGTGTCTATACATAAACAATCTAGATGACAGTGCAAATAACACCACAGTGTTCCATACCAGATGGAATGAGATAACTTATTGAATAGAAACAAGAACATTGGAAGTGAATATACACACAAAGCAGAAAACTTTTTCTTCCCAATTAGCATTTAAAATAGCAAACTTGCTTTATGATTATTAAATATATGACTTCATACAGATAACAAAAAGCACATTACCTGATGTATCTCCTGCTATTGCTATTATGGAAAAGGGAAAATAAATTTAGTTCCACTATCTCTTTTCTTATCTGAAAAGAGTTATAAGTTGTTCTGAGAGCCATGAAAATCACAAACACGTTTATTTACATTCATTATATAAACATGTATGAATATGATATCATGCATTGATATTAATGTACTAAACACTTAAATTAATTTTGCTTCTATTGTTTAGTAACTATTGTTAAGTTCATTCAGGCAGGCTGTGAGTATTGTGAGAAGGAAAAGATTGGGATATAAAGTAAAGCAACTAGAGAAATTAACTCTTCACAATTCACCTTTCTTTCAACAAATATTTTTTATATACGTGTGTGCTGTGTGCTGTGCTTAGTCCCTCAGTTCTGTCTGAGTCTTTGTAACCCCATGGACTGTAGCCCAGCAAGCTTCTCTGCCCATGAGATTTTCCAGGCAAGAGTACTAGAGTGGATTGTCATGCCCTCCTCCAGGGAGGAGGCTCAAACCAAGGAATCATCTGTGTCTCCAGCATTGCAGGTGGATTCTTTACCAGCTGAGCTTTCAGGAAAGCCCTGGAGAAGAGAGTAGCTGTAGCAAATGAGAAGATCAAGAATTCAATGCAAATGTAAACACAGAGGTATAAGTAGACACCAGAAAGTAGATCAAGGATTCAAAAAAAAATTTTTTTTTTTTTTATGAAAGAACAGTGATTACACTGAATTTAATGGAATTTCAAGTGTCAAGGTATATCAGTTGACTGTTTATAGTTATAGTATGTTGATGTGAAATACACTAAAAGACAATAACATAAGGTTGAAACATTCTTATATTGTTTATATTAGAAATAATTTCAAAATCTCAAAAAGTGACTCTCACATTACTCTCAATAAGCTCCAAAATGATATATTTACTGATTTTTAAGATGTATGTCACAATATGTTTCTCATGATGCCTTTTGACTTTAGCTGCTTGCAGAAGTCAGTTTTTTAAGTTTCAAAAGACATGAAGATTAAACTCAATTATATCAACCTTAAAAATACTGGTACAAGTAGCTAATATCAAATTACTACTTACAAAGTGCCAAGATATAAGCGAAGCGCTTTTTAATTTTTAGCTCTTTCATTTCTCACCACATTCTTAGGCAGCAATTATCATAATTAACCTCATTCACAGGTAAAACAGGCTGAATGAAATGAAGTAATCTGTCTGGAGTGCAAGAGACCTTTGTTAAAACCAATGTGCTAAGCATATCATCTCTATGATAGATTATCATTATTCCAGGGGATTGAGATAGACAGAACAGAGAAAATTATGTGTGCGAGATTCATCCTGATATAGTGTGAAATCTGTGCAGCAAAAATGACCTTAATAATTTTTTAATATTTATCTTTTCAATATAAATAAAATTCAAACTGTTATTGATTCACATGTCTGAATCAACCCTTGCTGAAAATGAAGCACATAACTGAAATGATCTCGTCTAGAGATATGTCAAGATCTAAGGGGAATGCTTTTTAAGTTTTTTAGCTCTTTCTGTTCTCACTACATTCTTAGGTAATTTTTATAATTAGCCTCATTCACAGGTATTAATGCAGACTTTTCAGGGCTCTGGAGAATACTGTAAAGTAGATTCCAGATATAATAAAATGTTAACACAAAAACTCCCCAAAAATACATTTTTACATATGAGATGCAATTGAAATTCTATAAAAGCAGATATACTGAATATACATATATATATACACATATATATATATATATCTATATATACATATATATGCTTTATCAAAACTCTTAGTAACATGTTCTGGGGTATGTAACAGAGTTTATTTTTTTAAATTAATTTTAAGCAGACTGTGCATGGCTCCCCTCCGCAGCTAGGTATTTTAATAAAGTACTATTTTTATACAAAATAAGTTAAATTTAGTTGGCAAATATTATTATCCAGAGTTGAAACTCTTGTTGGAGAGTAAAATAATATATTATGTATATAATATCTATTTTTCTCTTTAGAAACAGCAGAAAATTACCAAAAAAAAAAGAAAAACAAGAAAAGATAAAGAAAAAAATTAGCTGTGAAAGTTTATATATACACATATATTCATCTCCCATTTTTAAAAATATTTTATAGTCATTTTAAATTTTAGTCTAACATCTGGAGATATCCTTCAATGGTCATAAGTTTAATGGGAAAATTATTAAATTAATATTTTCTTTCAAATTTTTTAATCATAGATATTTTGTCAGTGTTTCTCTATGAACAAAATGTGTGTGAATTTTGTATGATACTGTCATAATCATTTAACACCAAATGTTCTTAAGATATTTGCAAAGTAACCAGTTCCCACAAGAATATAAAATCTGAGCATGGTGTTAATTGCTCACATTCTAGTAATCTCAAGTCATGATATGTCAATATTTTCAAAAGTGTAAAAATGCTACGCAGTGTATAGGGAGACAGGGCAGGTTTTGTTCTAACACTGCATAACTGTTTATAAGTATTCACATATTTTTGTGATTCAGTTGCTCAGCCATGTCCTGGTCTTTGTGACCCCATGAACTGCTGCATTTCAGGCTTCCCCTGTCCTTCACCGTCTCCTGGAGTTTGCTCAAGCCAGGTGGCATTGCTGGTAAAGAACCTGCCTGCTAATGCAGGAGATGTAAGAGATGCTGGTTCGATCCCAGGTCAGAAAGATCCCCTTAGAGAAGGAAATGGCAACCCACTCCAGTATTTATGCCTGGAGAAATACCATTGACAGGGGGAGCCAGGACTAGGTACAGGTCTCAAAGAGTCAGACACGACTGAAGCAGACTTAGCACGTAATATACTCTCCTGAGTCAGTGATGCCATCCAACCATCGCATCCTCTATCATCCCTTTATCCTCTTCCCTTCAATCTTTCCCAGCCTTGGGGTCTTTTCTAGAGTAGGCTCTTTGCATCATGTGGCCCAATATGGGAGTTTCATATTCAGCATCAGTCCTCCAAATGAATATTCAGGGTTGGTTTCCTTTTGAATTGACTGGTTTGATCTCTTTGCAGTCCAAGGAATTCTCAAGAGTCTTCTCCAACACCACAGTTCAAAAGCATCAGTTCTTTGGTGTTCAGCCTTCTTTATGACACAACTCTCTGAAATGCAGTACTTGGATGCAATCTCAAAAATGACACAATGATCTCTGTTCATTTCCAAGGCAAACCATTCAATATCACGGTAATTCAAGTCTATGCCCGATCAGTAATGCTGAAGAAGCTGAACTTGAACAGTTCTATGAAGACCTACAAGACCTAGAAACTAACACCCAAACAACATATCCTTTCATTATAGGGGGACTGGAATGCAAAAGTAGGAAGTCAAGGTGAGAAAGATCTATTAGCTTCTCTCGTACCTCGAATTCTCCAGGTGTTT
>NW_017211809.1:0-17307 GCF_001704415.2 Capra hircus
AGTTTGGTGTTTTCGTCTGGGCTTCATTGAGCCGTGAGTTCACTTCCTATGGCAGAGATGTGCACAGTTTCTTGATTTGATCAGGGTTCCATTCATTAGTGAGTTCACTTTCCCGAGTGTGAGAGGTTCACAGTTTATTTTTTCATCACGGTTTGATTCAGCTGTGAGTTCACTTTCCCGAGTGTGAGAGGTGCACAGTTCATTGTTTCATCAGAGTTTCATTCTCGGCGAGTTCACTCTCCGGACTGTCAGAGGTGCACAGTTTATTGTTTCATCCCGGTTTCTTTTCCGGTGAGTTCACTTACCCGATTTTCGAGGTGCACAGTATTTGATTTCATCAGGGTTTCATTCAGCAGTGAGTTTCACTTTCCCCAGCGTCAGGTGCACACCTGATTGATTCCATGAGCGTTCATTGAGCAGTGAGTTCACTTTCCCGGCGTGTCCGAGTGCCAGTTGATTGATTTCTTCAGGGTGTCATCCAGCACTGACTTCACTTTCCCGAGTGTCGGAGGTGTACGGTTTATTGATTCTTAAGGGTTTCATTCTCCGGTGAGTTCACTTTCCTGAGTGTTAGAGGTGCACAGTTTATTGATTCTTCAGTGTTTCATTGAGCAGTGAGTTCACTTTCCCGAGTGTTAGAGGTGCACAGTTGATTGATTCCATCATGGTTCCATGGAGCTGTGAGTTCTCTTTCCCGCGTGTCAGACGTGCACACTTTATTGATTCCTTCAGGGTTTCTTTCAGCAGTGAGTTCACTTTCCCGCGTGTTAGAGTTACACAGTTTACTGATTTCATCTCTGTTTCATTCAGCAGTGAGTTCACTTTCCGGAGTGTCAGAGGTGCACAGCTTATTGATTTCTTCAGGGTGACATTCTCCGGTGAGTTCCCTTTCCCGAGCGTCAGAGGTGCACAGTTTATTGATTCCATCAGGGTTCGATCCGGCAGTGAGTTCACATACCCGAGTGTCAGAGGTGCACAGTTTATCGTTTTCATCAGGGTTTCATTCAAGAGTGAGTTCAGTTTCCTGCGTGTCAGAGTTGCACAGTTTGTTGATTTCCGCAGTTGTCTTTCTCCGGTGAGTTCACTTTCCCGATTGTCAGAGGTGCACAGTTTCATTCAGAGGTGAGTTCACATTCCCGAGTGTCAGAGGTGCACAGTTTATCGTTTTCATCCGGGTTTCTTTCAGCAGTGAGTTCACTTTCTCCAGTGTCAGAGGTGCACAATTTATTGATTTCACTCGAGGTTTCCTTCAGCAGTGAGTTCACTTTCCCGAGTGTCGGAGGTGCACAGTTTACTGGTTCCAATACAGTTTCATTTAGCAGTGAGTTCACTTTCTCTAGTGTCACAGGTGCACACTTTATTGATTTCATCAGGGTTTCTGTCTCCGGTGACTTCACATTTCCCGAGTGTCAGAGGTGCACAGTTTGGTGTTTTCGTCTGGGCTTCATTGAGCCGTGAGTTCACTTTCCTGATGGCAGAGGTGCACAGTTTCTTGATTTCATCAGGGTTCCATTCATTAGTGAGTTCACTTTCCCGAGTGTGAGAGGTTCACAGTTTATTTTTTCATCACGGTTTGATTCAGCTGTGAGTTCACTTTCCCGAGTGTGAGAGGTGCACAGTTCATTGTTTCATCAGAGTTTCATTCTCCGGCGAGTTCACTCTCCGGACTGTCAGAGGTGCACAGTTTATTGTTTCATTCCCGGTTTCTTTTTCCGGTGAGTTCACTTACCCGATTTTCCGAGGTGCACCGTATGTTGATTTCATCAGGGTTTCATTCAGCAGTGAGTTCACTTTCCCAAGTGTCAGCGTTGCACAGTTTATTGATTTCATTCAGGGTTTCATTCAGCAGTGAGTTCACTTTCCCAAGTGTCAGCGTTGCAGTTTATTGATTTCATTCAGGGTTTCGTTCAGCAGTGAGTTCACTATCCCGAGTGTGAGAGTGTACAGTTTATTGTTTCCTCACGGTTTCATTCAGGTGTGAGTTCACTTTCCCCAGCGTCAGAGGTGCACACCTGATTGATTCCATGAGCGATTCATTGAGCAGTGAGTTCACTTTCCCGCGTGTCCGAGGTGCACAGTTGATTGATTTCTTCAGGGTGTCATCCAGCACTGACTTCACTTTCCCGAGTGTCGGAGGTGTACGGTTTATTGATTCTTAAGGGTTTCATTCTCCGGTGAGTTCACTTTCCTGAGTGTTAGAGGTGCACAGTTTATTGATTCTTCAGTGTTTCATTGAGCAGTGAGTTCACTTTCCGAGTGTTAGAGGTGCACAGTTGATTGATTCCATCATGGTTCCATGGAGCTGTGAGTTCTCTTTCCCGCGTGTCAGACGTGCACACTTTATTGATTCCTTCAGGGTTTCTTTCAGCAGTGAGTTCACTTTCCCGCGTGTTAGAGTTACACAGTTTACTGATTTCATCTCTGTTTCATTCAGCAGTGAGTTCACTTTCCGGAGTGTCAGAGGTGCACAGCTTATTGATTTCTTCAGGGTGACATTCTCCGGTGAGTTCCCTTTCCCGAGCGTCAGAGGTGCACAGTTTATTGATTCCATCAGGGTTCGATGGCAGTGAGTTCACATACCCGAGTGTCAGAGGTGCACAGTTTATCGTTTTCATCAGGGTTTCATTCAAGAGTGAGTTCAGTTTTCCTGCGTGTCAGAGTTGCACAGTTTGTTGATTTCCGCAGTTGTCTTTCTCCGGTGAGTTCACTTTCCCGATTGTCAGAGGTGCACAGTTTCATTCAGAGGTGAGTTCACATTCCGAGTGTCAGAGGTGCACAGTTTATCGTTTTCATCCGGGTTTCTTTCAGCAGTGAGTTCACTTTCTCCAGTGTCAGAGGTGCACAATTTATTGATTTCACTCGAGGTTTCCTTCAGCAGTGAGTTCACTTTCCCGAGTGTCGGAGGTGCACAGTTTACTGGTTCCAATACAGTTTCATTTAGCAGTGAGTTCACTTTCTCTAGTGTCACAGGTGCACACTTTATTGATTTCATCAGGGTTTCTGTCTCCGGTGGTGACTTCACATTCCCGAGTGTCAGAGGTGCACAGTTTGGTGTTTTCGTCTGGGCTTCATTGAGCCGTGAGTTCACTTTCCTGATGGCAGAGGTGCACAGTTTCTTGATTTCATCAGGGTTCCATTCATTAGTGAGTTCACTTTCCCGAGTGTGAGAGGTTCACAGTTTATTTTTTCATCACGGTTTGATTCAGCTGTGAGTTCACTTTCCCGAGTGTGAGAGGTGCACAGTTCATTGTTTCATCAGAGTTTCATTCTCCGGCGAGTTCACTCTCCGGACTGTCAGAGGTGCACAGTTTATTGTTTCATCCCGGTTTCTTTTTCCGGTGAGTTCACTTACCCGATTTTCCGAGGTGCACCGTATGTTGATTTCATCAGGGTTTCATTCAGCAGTGAGTTCACTTTCCCAAGTGTCAGCGTTGCACAGTTTATTGATTTCATTCAGGTTTTCATTCAGCAGTGAGTTCACTTTCCCAAGTGTCAGCGTTGCAGTTTATTGATTTCATTCAGGGTTTCGTTCAGCAGTGAGTTCACTATCCCGAGTGTGAGAGGTGTACAGTTTATTGTTTCCTCACGGTTTCATTCAGGTGTGAGTTCACTTCCCCAGCGTCAGAGGTGCACACCTGATTGATTCCATGAGCGATTCATTGAGCAGTGAGTTCACTTTCCCGCGTGTCCGAGGTGCACAGTTGATTGATTTCTTCAGGGTGTCATCCAGCACTGACTTCACTTTCCCGAGTGTCGGAGGTGTACGGTTTATTGATTCTTAAGGGTTTCATTCTCCGGTGAGTTCACTTCCTGAGTGTTAGAGGTGCACAGTTTATTGATTCTTCAGTGTTTCATTGAGCAGTGAGTTCACTTTCCCGAGTGTTAGAGGTGCACAGTTGATTGATTCCATCATGGTTCCATGGAGCTGTGAGTTCTCTTTCCCGCGTGTCAGACGTGCACACTTTATTGATTCCTTCAGGGTTTCTTTCAGCAGTGAGTTCACTTTCCTGCGTGTCAGAGTTGCACAGTTTGTTGATTTCCGCAGTTGTCTTTCTCGGTGAGTTCACTTTCCCGATTGTCAGAGGTGCACAGTTTCATTCAGAGGTGAGTTCACATTCCCGAGTGTCAGAGGTGCACAGTTTATCGTTTTCATCCGGGTTTCTTTCAGCAGTGAGTTCACTTTCTCCAGTGTCAGAGGTGCACAATTTATTGATTTCACTCGAGGTTTCCTTCAGCAGTGAGTTCACTTTCCGAGTGTCGGAGGTGCACAGTTTACTGGTTCCAATACAGTTTCATTTAGCAGTGAGTTCACTTTCTCTAGTGTCACAGGTGCACACTTTATTGATTTCATCAGGGTTTCTGTCTCCGGTGACTTCACGTTCCCGAGTGTCAGAGGTGCACAGTTTGGTGTTTTCGTCTGGGCTTCATTGAGCCGTGAGTTCACTTTCCTGATGGCAGAGGTGCACAGTTTCTTGATTTCATCAGGGTTCCATTCATTAGTGAGTTCACTTTCCCGAGTGTGAGAGGTTCACAGTTTATTTTTTCATCACGGTTTGATTCAGCTGTGAGTTCACTTTCCCGAGTGTGAGAGGTGCACAGTTCATTGTTTCATCAGAGTTTCATTCTCCGGCGAGTTCACTCTCCGGACTGTCAGAGGTGCACAGTTTATTGTTTCATCCCGGTTTCTTTTTCCGGTGAGTTCACTTACCCCGATTTTCCGAGGTGCACCGTATGTTGATTTCATCAGGGTTTCATTCAGCAGTGAGTTCACTTTCCGTGTCACAGTGCACACTTTATTGATTTCATCAGGGTTTCTGTCTTGACTTCACGTTTGTCAGAGGTGCACAGTTATTTGAGTTCACTTTCCTCAGAGGTGCACAGTTTCTTGATTCAGGGTTCGTGAGTTCACTTTCCCGAGTGTGAGAGGTCAGTTTATTTTTTCATCACGGTTTGATTCAGCTGTGAGTTCACTTTCCCGAGTGTGAGAGGTGCACAGTTCATTGTTTCATCAGAGTTTCAGGCGAGTTCACTCTCCGGAGTGTCAGAGGTGCACAGTTTATTGTTTCAAGTGAGTTCACTTACCCGAGAGGTGCACCATCAGGGTTTCATTAGTGAGTTCACTTTGTTGGATTGATTTTGAGCAGTGAGTGTGTCGAGACAGTTGATTGATTTCTTCAGGGTGTCATCCAGCACTGACTTCACTTTCCCGAGTGTCGGAGGTGTACGGTTTATTGATTCTTAAGGGTTTCATTCTCCGGTGAGTTCACTTTCCTGAGTGTTAGAGGTGCACAGTTTATTGATTCTTCAGTGTTTCATTGAGCAGTGAGTTCACTTTCCTGTTAGAGGTGCACAGTTGATTGATTCCATCATGGTTCCATGGAGCTGTGAGTTCTCTTTCCCGCGTGTCAGACGTGCACACTTTATTGATTCCTTCAGGGTTTCTTTCAGCAGTGAGTTCACTTTCCCGCGTGTTAGAGTTACACAGTTTACTGATTTCATCTCTGTTTCATTCAGCAGTGAGTTCACTTTCCGGAGTGTCAGAGGTGCACAGCTTATTGATTTCTTCAGGGTGACATTCTCCGGTGAGTTCCCTTTCCCGAGCGTCAGAGGTGCACAGTTTATTGATTCCATCAGGGTTCGATCCGGCAGTGAGTTCACATACCCGAGTGTCAGAGGTGCACAGTTTATCGTTTTCATCAGGGTTTCATTCAAGAGTGAGTTCAGTTTTCCTGCGTGTCAGAGTTGCACAGTTTGTTGATTTCCGCAGTTGTCTTTCTCCGGTGAGTTCACTTTCCCGATTGTCAGAGGTGCACAGTTTCATTCAGAGGTGAGTTCACATTCCCGAGTGTCAGAGGTGCACAGTTTATCGTTTTCATCCGGGTTTCTTTCAGCAGTGAGTTCACTTTCTCCAGTGTCAGAGGTGCACAATTTATTGATTTCACTCGAGGTTTCCTTCAGCAGTGAGTTCACTTTCCCGAGTGTCGGAGGTGCACAGTTTACTGGTTCCAATACAGTTTCATTTAGCAGTGAGTTCACTTTCTCTAGTGTCACAGGTGCACACTTTATTGATTTCATCAGGGTTTCTGTCTCCGGTGACTTCACATTCCCGAGTGTCAGAGGTGCACAGTTTGGTGTTTTCGTCTGGGCTTCATTGAGCCGTGAGTTCACTTTCCTGATGGCAGAGGTGCACAGTTTCTTGATTTCATCAGGGTTCCATTCATTAGTGAGTTCACTTTCCCGAGTGTGAGAGGTTCACAGTTTATTTTTTCATCACGGTTTGATTCAGCTGTGAGTTCACTTTCCGAGTGTGAGAGGTGCACAGTTCATTGTTTCATCAGAGTTTCATTCTCCGGCGAGTTCACTCTCCGGACTGTCAGAGGTGCACAGTTTATTGTTTCTTCCCGGTTTCTTTTTCCGGTGAGTTCACTTACCCGATTTTCGAGGTCCCGTATGTTGATTTCATCAGTATTCATTCCAGTGTCGCGTTGCATTATGATTTCATTCAGGTTCTTAGATGAGTTCACTTCCCAGCCGTTGCAGTTTATTGATTTCATCATTTGAGTGGTCTATCCGAGTGAGGTCATTTATTGTTTAGTTCTCAGGTGAGTTCACTTTCCCAGCGCAGAGTACACGATTGATTCAGCATTATTGAGATGTTACTTCGGTGTCAGGCGTTGATGATTCTTCAGGTGTATCACTGACTTCACTTTCCGAGTGTCGGAGGTGTACGGTTTATTGATTCTTAGGGTTTCATTCTCCGGTGAGTTCACTTTCCTGAGTGTTAGAGGTGCACAGTTTATTGATTCTTCAGTGTTTCATTGAGCAGTGAGTTCACTTTCCCGAGTGTTAGAGGTGCACAGTTGATTGATTCCATCATGGTTCATGGAGCTGTGAGTTCTCTTTCCCGCGTGTCAGACGTGCACACTTTATTGATTCCTTCAGGGTTTCTTTCAGCAGTGAGTTCACTTTCCCGCGTGTTAGAGTTACACAGTTTACTGATTTCATCTCTGTTTCATTCAGCAGTGAGTTCACTTTCGCGGAGTGTTCAGAGGTGCACAGCTTATTTGATTTCTTCAGGGTGACATTCTCCGGTGAGTTCCCTTTCCCGAGCGTCAGAGGTGCACAGTTTATTGATTCCATCAGGGTTCGATCGGCAGTGAGTTCACATACCCGAGTGTCAGAGGTGCACGTTTATCGTTTTCATCAGGGTTCATTCAAGAGTGAGTTCAGTTTCCTGCGTGTCAGAGTTGCACAGTTTGTTGATTTCCGCAGTTGTCTTTCTCCGGTGAGTTCACTTTCCGATTGTCAGAGGTGCACAGTTGCATTCAGAGGTGAGTCACATTCCCGAGTGTCAGAGGTGCACAGTTTATCGTTTTCATCCGGGGTTTCTTTCAGCAGTGAGTTCACTTTCTCCAGTGTCAGAGGTGCACAATTTATTGATTTCACTCGAGGTTTCCTTCAGCAGTGAGTTCACTTTCCGAGTGTCGGAGGTGCACAGTTTACTGGTTCCAATACAGTTTCATTTAGCAGTGAGTTCACTTTCTCTAGTGTCACAGGTGCACACTTTATTGATTTCATCAGGGTTTCTGTCTCCGGTGGTGACTTCACATTCCCGAGTGTCAGAGGTGCACAGTTTTGGTGTTTTCGTCTGGGCTTCATTGAGCCGTGAGTTCACTTTCCTGATGGCAGAGGTGCACAGTTTCTTGATTTCATCAGGGTTCCATTCATTAGTGAGTTCACTTTCCCGAGTGTGAGAGGTTCACAGTTTTATTTTTTCATCACGGTTTGATTCAGCTGTGAGTTCACTTTCCGAGATGTGAGAGGTGCACAGTTCATTGTTTCATCAGAGTTTCATTCTCCGGCGAGTTCACTCTCCGGACTGTCAGAGGTGCACAGTTTATTGTTTCTTCCCGGTTTCTTTTTCCGGTGAGTTCACTTACCGATTTTCCGAGGTGCACCGTATGTTGATTTCATCAGGGTTTCATTCAGGCAGTGAGTTCACTTTCCCAAGTGTCAGCGTTGCACAGTTTATTGATTTCATTCAGGGTTTCATTCAGCAGTGAGTTCACTTTCCCAAGTGTCAGCGTTGCAGTTTATTGATTTCATTCAGGGTTTCGTTCAGCAGTGAGTTCACTATCCCGAGTGTGAGAGGTGTACAGTTTATTGTTTCCTCACGGTTTCATTCAGGTGTGAGTTCACTTTCCCCCAGCGTCAGAAGGTGCACACCTGATTGATTCCATGAGCGATTCATTGAGCAGTGAGTTCACTTTCCCGCGTGTCCGAGGTGCACAGTTGATTGATTTCTTCAGGGTGTCATCCAGCACTGACTTCACTTTCCCGAGTGTCGGAGTGTACGGTTTATTGATTCTTAAGGGTTTCATTCTCCGGTGAGTTCACTATCCTGAGTGTTAGAGGTGCACAGTTATTGATTCTTCAGTGTTTCATTGAGCAGTGAGTTCACTTTCCCGAGTGTTAGAGGTGCAAGTTGATTGATTCCATCATGGTTCCATGGAGCTGTGAGTTCTCTTTCCCGCGTGTCAGACGTGCACACTTTATTGATTCCTTCAGGGTTTCTTTCAGCAGTGAGTTCACTTTCCTGCGTGTCAGAGTTGCACAGTTTGTTGATTTCCGCAGTTGTCTTTCTCTGGTGAGTTCACTTCCCGATTGTCAGAGGTGCACAGTTTCATTCAGAGGTGAGTTCACATTCCCGAGTGTCAGAGGTGCACAGTTTATCGTTTTCATCCGGGTTTCTTTCAGCAGTGAGTTCACTTTCTCCAGTGTCAGAGGTGCACAATTTATTGATTTCACTCGAGGTTTCCTTCAGCAGTGAGTTCACTTTCCCGAGTGTCGAGGTGCACAGTTTACTGGTTCCAATACAGTTTCATTTAGCAGTGAGTTCACTTTCTCTAGTGTCACAGGTGCACACTTTATTGATTTCATCAGGGTTTCTGTCTCCGGTGGTGACTTCACGAGTGTCAGAGGTGCACAGTTTGGTGTTTTCGTCTGGGCTTCATTGAGCCGTGAGTTCACTTTCCTGATGGCAGAGGTGCACAGTTTCTTGATTTCATCAGGGTTCCATTCATTAGTGAGTTCACTTTCCCGAGTGTGAGAGGTTCACAGTTTATTTTTTCATCACGGTTTGATTCAGCTGTGAGTTCACTTTCCCGAGTGTGAGAGGTGCACAGTTCATTGTTTCATCAGAGTTTCATTCTCCGGCGAGTTCACTCTCGGACTGTCAGAGTGCACAGTTTATTGTTTCATCCCGGTCTTTTTTCGGTGAGTTCACTTACCCGATTTTCCGCGAGGTGCACTTGTGCTGCATCGTTACCGTAGATTTCAAGGTCGGGTAATGTTATCAGGGTTTCATTCAGCAGTGAGTTCACTTTTCCCCAGCGTCAGAGGTGCACACCTGATTGATTCATGAGCGATTATTGAGCAGTGAGTTCACTTTCCCGCGTGTCCGAGGTGCACAGTTGATTGATTTTCTTCAGGGTGTCATCCAGCACTGACTTCACTTTCCGAGTGTCGGAGGTGTACGGTTTATTGATTCTTAGGGTTTCATTCTCCGGTGAGTTCACTTACCTGAGTGTTAGAGGTGGCACAGTTTTACTTCTTCAGTGTTTCATTGAGCAGTGAGTTCACTTTCCCGAGTGTTAGAGGTGCACAGTTGATTGATTCCATCATGGTTCCATGGAGCTGTGAGTTCTCTTTCCCGCGTGTCAGACGTGCACACTTTATTGATTCCTTCAGGGTTTCTTTCAGCAGTGAGTTCACTTTCCCGCGTGTTAGAGTTACACAGTTTACTGATTTCATCTCTGTTTCATTCAGCAGTGAGTTCACTTTCCGAGTGTCAGAGGTGCACAGCTTATTGATTTCTTCAGGGTGACATTCTCCGGTGAGTTCCCTTTCCCGAGCGTCAGAGGTGCACAGTTTATTGATTCCATCAGGGTTCGATGAGGCAGTGAGTTCACATACCCGAGTGTCAGAGGTGCACAGTTTATCGTTTTCATCAGGGTTTCATTCAAGAGTGAGTTCACTTTCCTGCGTGTCAGAGTTGCACAGTTGTTGATTTCCGCAGTTGTCTTTCTCCGGTGAGTTCACTTTCCCCGATTGTCAGAGGTGCACAGTTTCATTCAGAGGTGAGTTCACATTCCAGTGTCAGAGGTGCACAGTTTATCGTTTTCATCCGGTTTCTTTCAGCAGTGAGTTCACTTTCTCCAGTGTCAGAGGTGCACAATTTATTGATTTCACTCGAGGTTTTCCTTCAGCAGTGAGTTCACTTTCCCGAGTGTCGGAGGTGCACAGTTTACTGGTTCCAATACAGTTTCATTTAGCAGTAGTTCACTTTCTCTAGTGTCACAGGTGCACACTTTATTGATTTCATCAGGGTTTCTGTCTCCGGTGGTGACTTCACATTCCGGAGTGTCAGAGTCGCACAGTTTGGTGTTTTCGTCTGGGCTTCATTGAGCCGTGAGTTCACTTTCCGTGATGCAGAGGTGCACAGTTTTCTTGATTTCATCAGGTTCCATCATTAGTGAGTTCACTTTCCCGAGTGTGAGAGGTTTCACAGTTTATTTTTTCATCACGGTTTGATTCAGCTGTGAGTTCACTTTCCCGAGTGTGAGAGGTGCACAGTTCATTGTTTCATCAGAGTTCATTCTCCGGCGAGTTCACTCTCCGGACTGTCAGAGGCTGCACAGTTTTATTGTTTCATCCCGGTTCTTTTTCCGGTGAGTTCACTTACCCCCGATTTCCGAGGCTGCACCGGTATGTTGATTTCATCAGGGTTTCATTCCAGCAGTGAGTTCACTTTCCCAAGTGTCAGCGTTGCCACAGTTTATTGATTTCATTCAGGGTTTCATTCAGCAGTGAGTTCACTTTCCCAAGTGTCAGCGTTGCAGTTTATTGATTTCATTCAGGGTTTCGTTCAGCAGTGAGTTCACTATCCCGAGTGTGAGAGGTGTACAGTTTATTGTTTCCTCACGGTTTCATTCAGGTGTGAGTTCACTTTCCCCAGCGTCAGAGGTGCACACCTGATTGATTCCATGAGCGATTCATTGAGCAGTGAGTTCACTTTCCCGCGTGTCCGAGGTGCACAGTTGATTGATTTCTTCAGGGTGTCATCCAGCACTGACTTCACTTTCCCGAGTGTCGGAGGTGTACGGTTTATTGATTCTTAAGGGTTTCATTCTCCGGTGAGTTCACTTTCCTGAGTGTTAGAGGTGCACAGTTTATTGATTCTTCAGTGTTTCATTGAGCAGTGAGTTCACTTTCCGAGTGTTAGAGGTGCACAGTTGATTGATTCCATCATGGTTCCATGGAGCTGTGAGTTCTCTTTCCCGCGTGTCAGACGTGCACACTTTATTGATTCCTTCAGGGTTTCTTTCAGCAGTGAGTTCACTTTCCCGCGTGTTAGAGTTACACAGTTTACTGATTTCATCTCTGTTTCATTCAGCAGTGAGTTCACTTTCCGGAGTGTCAGAGGTGCACAGCTTTATTGATTTCTTCAGGGTGACATTCTCCGGTGAGTTCCCTTTCCCGAGCGTCAGAGGTGCACAGTTTATTGATTCCATCAGGGTTCGATCCGGCCAGTGAGTTCACATACCCGAGTGTCAGAGGTGCACAGTTTATCGTTTTCATCAGGGTTTCATTCAAGAGTGAGTTCACTTTCCTGCGTGTCAGAGTTGCACAGTTTGTTTGATTTCCGCAGTTGTCTTTCTCCGGTGAGTTCACTTTCCCGATTGTCAGAGGTGCACAGTTTCATTCAGAGGTGAGTTCACATTCCCGAGTGTCAGAGGTGCCACAGTTTATCGTTTTCATCCGGGTTTCTTTCAGCAGTGAGTTCACTTTCTCCAGTGTCAGAGGTGCACAATTTATTGATTTCACTCGAGGTTTCCTTCAGCAGTGAGTTCACTTTCCCGAGTGTCGGAGGTGCACAGTTTACTGGTTCCAATACAGTTTCATTTAGCAGTGAGTTCACTTTCTCTAGTGTCACAGGTGCACACTTTATTGATTTCATCAGGGTTTCTGTCTCCGGTGACTTCACGTTCCCGAGTGTCAGAGGTGCACAGTTTGGTGTTTTCGTCTGGGCTTCATTGAGCCGTGAGTTCACTTTCCTGATGGCAGAGGTGCACAGTTTCTTGATTTGATCAGGGTTCCATTCATTAGTGAGTTCACTTTCCCGAGTGTGAGAGGTTCACAGTTTATTTTTTCATCACGGTTTGATTCAGCTGTGAGTTCACTTTCCCGAGTGTGAGAGGTGCACAGTTCATTGTTTCATCAGAGTTTCATTCTCCGGCGAGTTCACTCTCCGGACTGTCAGAGGTGCACAGTTTATTGTTTCATCCCGGTTTCTTTTTCCAGTGAGTTCACTTACCCGATTTTCCGAGGTGCACAGTATATTGATTTCATCAGGGTTTCATTCAGCAGTGAGTTCACTTTCCCCAGCGTCAGAGTGCACACCTGATTGATTCCATGAGCGATTCATTGAGCAGTGAGTTCACTTTCCCGCGTGTCCGAGGTGCACAGTTGATTGATTTCTTCAGGGTGTCATCCAGCACTGACTTCACTTTCCCGAGTGTCGGAGGTGTACGGTTTATTGATTCTTAAGGGTTTCATTCTCCGGTGAGTTCACTTACCTGAGTGTTAGAGGTGCCACAGTTTATTGATTCTTCAGTGTTTCATTGAGCAGTGAGTTCACTTTCCCGAGTGTTAGAGGTGCACAGTTGATTGATTCCATCATGGTTCCATGGAGCTGTGAGTTCTCTTTCCCGCGTGTCAGACGTGCACACTTTATTGATTCCTTCAGGGTTTCTTTCAGCAGTGAGTTCACTTTCCCGCGTGTTAGAGTTACACAGTTTACTGATTTCATCTCTGTTTCATTCAGCAGTGAGTTCACTTTCCGGAGTGTCAGAGGTGCACAGCTTATTGATTTCTTCAGGGTGACATTCTCCGGTGAGTTCCCTTTCCCGAGCGTCAGAGGTGCACAGTTTATTGATTCCATCAGGGTTCGATCCGGCAGTGAGTTCACATACCCGAGTGTCAGAGGTGCACAGTTTATCGTTTTCATCAGGGTTTCATTCAAGAGTGAGTTCAGTTTCCTGCGTGTCAGAGTTGCACAGTTTGTTGATTTCCGCAGTTGTCTTTCTCCGGTGAGTTCACTTTCCCGATTGTCAGAGGTGCACAGTTTCATTCAGAGGTGAGTTCACATTCCGAGTGTCAGAGGTGCACAGTTTATCGTTTTCATCCGGGTTTCTTTCAGCAGTGAGTTCACTTTCTCCAGTGTCAGAGGTGCACAATTTATTGATTTCACTCGAGGTTTCCTTCAGCAGTGAGTTCACTTTCCCGAGTGTCGGAGGTGCACAGTTTACTGGTTCCAATACAGTTTCATTTAGCAGTGAGTTCACTTTCTCTAGTGTCACAGGTGCACACTTTATTGATTTCATCAGGGTTTCTGTCTCCGGTGGTGACTTCACATTCCCGAGTGTCAGAGGTGCACAGTTTGGTGTTTTCGTCTGGGCTTCATTGAGCCGTGAGTTCACTTTCCTGATGGCAGAGGTGCACAGTTTCTTGATTTCATCAGGGTTCCATTCATTAGTGAGTTCACTTTCCCGAGTGTGAGAGGTTCACAGTTTATTTTTTCATCACGGTTTGATTCAGCTGTGAGTTCACTTTCCCGAGTGTGAGAGGTGCACAGTTCATTGTTTCATCAGAGTTTCATTCTCCGGCGAGTTCACTCTCCGGACTGTCAGAGGTGCACAGTTTATTGTTTCTTCCCGGTTTCTTTTTCCGGTGAGTTCACTTACCCGATTTTCCGAGGTGCACCGTATGTTGATTTCATCAGGGTTTCATTCAGCAGTGAGTTCACTTTCCCAAGTGTCAGCGTTGCACAGTTTATTGATTTCATTCAGGGTTTCATTCAGCAGTGAGTTCACTTTCCAAGTGTCAGCGTTGCAGTTTATTGATTTCATTCAGGGTTTCGTTCAGCAGTGAGTTCACTATCCCGAGTGTGAGAGGTGTACAGTTTATTGTTTCCTCACGGTTTCATTCAGGTGTGAGTTCACTTTCCCCAGCGTCAGAGGTGCACACCTGATTGATTCCATGAGCGATTCATTGAGCAGTGAGTTCACTTTCCCGCGTGTCCGAGGTGCACAGTTGATTGATTTCTTCAGGGTGTCATCCAGCACTGACTTCACTTTCCCGAGTGTCGGAGGTGTACGGTTTATTGATTCTTAAGGGTTTCATTCTCCGGTGAGTTCACTTCCTGAGTGTTAGAGGTGCACAGTTTATTGATTCTTCAGTGTTTCATTGAGCAGTGAGTTCACTTTCCCGAGTGTTAGAGGTGCACAGTTGATTGATTCCATCATGGTTCCATGGAGCTGTGAGTTCTCTTTCCCGCGTGTCAGACGTGCACACTTTATTGATTCCTTCAGGGTTTCTTTCAGCAGTGAGTTCACTTTCCTGCGTGTCAGAGTTGCACAGTTTGTTGATTTCCGCAGTTGTCTTTCTCGGTGAGTTCACTTTCCCGATTGTCAGAGGTGCACAGTTTCATTCAGAGGTGAGTTCACATTCCCGAGTGTCAGAGGTGCACAGTTTATCGTTTTCATCCGGGTTTCTTTCAGCAGTGAGTTCACTTTCTCCAGTGTCAGAGGTGCACAATTTATTGATTTCACTCGAGGTTTCCTTCAGCAGTGAGTTCACTTTCCCGAGTGTCGGAGGTGCACAGTTTACTGGTTCCAATACAGTTTCATTTAGCAGTGAGTTCACTTTCTCTAGTGTCACAGGTGCACACTTTATTGATTTCATCAGGGTTTCTGTCTCCGGTGACTTCACGTTCCCGAGTGTCAGAGGTGCACAGTTTGGTGTTTTCGTCTGGGCTTCATTGAGCCGTGAGTTCACTTTCCTGATGGCAGAGGTGCACAGTTTCTTGATTTGATCAGGGTTCCATTCATTAGTGAGTTCACTTTCCCGAGTGTGAGAGGTTCACAGTTTATTTTTTCATCACGGTTTGATTCAGCTGTGAGTTCACTTTCCCGAGTGTGAGAGGTGCACAGTTCATTGTTTCATCAGAGTTTCATTCTCCGGCGAGTTCACTCTCCGGACTGTCAGAGGTGCACAGTTTATTGTTTCATCCCGGTTTCTTTTTCGGTGAGTTCACTTACCCGATTTTCCGAGGTGCACCGTATGTTGATTTCATCAGGGTTTCATTCAGCAGTGAGTTCACTTTCCCAAGTGTCAGCGTTGCACAGTTTATTGATTTCATTCAGGGTTTCATTCAGCAGTGAGTTCACTTCCCCAGCGTCAGAGGTGCACACCTGATTGATTCCATGAGCGATTCATTGAGCAGTGAGTTCACTTTCCCGCGTGTCCGAGGTGCACAGTTGATTGATTTCTTCAGGGTGTCATCCAGCACTGACTTCACTTTCCGAGTGTCGGAGGTGTACGGTTTATTGATTCTTAAGGGTTTCATTCTCCGGTGAGTTCACTTTCCTGAGTGTTAGAGGTGCACAGTTTATTGATTCTTCAGTGTTTCATTGAGCAGTGAGTTCACTTTCCCGAGTGTTAGAGGTGCACAGTTGATTGATTCCATCATGGTTCCATGGAGCTGTGAGTTCTCTTTCCCGCGTGTCAGACGTGCACACTTTATTGATTCCTTCAGGGTTTCTTTCAGCAGTGAGTTCACTTTCCCGCGTGTTAGAGTTACACAGTTTACTGATTTCATCTCTGTTTCATTCAGCAGTGAGTTCACTTTCCGGAGTGTCAGAGGTGCACAGCTTATTGATTTCTTCAGGGTGACATTCTCCGGTGAGTTCCCTTTCCCGAGCGTCAGAGGTGCACAGTTTATTGATTCCATCAGGGTTCGATCCGGCAGTGAGTTCACATACCCGAGTGTCAGAGGTGCACAGTTTATCGTTTTCATCAGGGTTTCATTCAAGAGTGAGTTCAGTTTCCTGCGTGTCAGAGTTGCACAGTTTGTTGATTTCCGCAGTTGTCTTTCTCCGGTGAGTTCACTTTCCCGATTGTCAGAGGTGCACAGTTCATTCAGAGGTGAGTTCACATTCCCGAGTGTCAGAGGTGCACAGTTTATCGTTTTCATCCGGGTTTCTTTCAGCAGTGAGTTCACTTTCTCCAGTGTCAGAGGTGCACAATTTATTGATTTCACTCGAGGTTTCCTTCAGCAGTGAGTTCACTTTCCCGAGTGTCGGAGGTGCACAGTTTACTGGTTCCAATACAGTTTCATTTAGCAGTGAGTTCACTTTCTCTAGTGTCACAGGTGCACACTTTATTGATTTCATCAGGGTTTCTGTCTCCGGTGGTGACTTCACATTCCCGAGTGTCAGAGGTGCACAGTTTGGTGTTTTCGTCTGGGCTTCATTGAGCCGTGAGTTCACTTTCCTGATGGCAGAGGTGCACAGTTTCTTGATTTCATCAGGGTTCCATTCATTAGTGAGTTCACTTTCCCGAGTGTGAGAGGTTCACAGTTTATTTTTTCATCACGGTTTGATTCAGCTGTGAGTTCACTTTCCCGAGTGTGAGAGGTGCACAGTTCATTGTTTCATCAGAGTTTCATTCTCCGGCGAGTTCACTCTCCGGACTGTCAGAGGTGCACAGTTTATTGTTTCATCCCGGTTTCTTTTTCCGGTGAGTTCACTTACCCGATTTTCCGAGGTGCAGTATGTTGATTTCATCAGGGTTTCATTCAGCAGTGAGTTCACTTTCCCAAGTGTCAGCGTTGCACAGTTTATTGATTTCATTCAGGTTTCATTCAGCAGTGAGTTCACTTTCCAAGTGTCAGCGTTGCAGTTTATTGATTTCATTCAGGGTTTCGTTCAGCAGTGAGTTCACTATCCGAGTGTGAGAGGTGTACAGTTTATTGTTTCCTCACGGTTTCATTCAGGTGTGAGTTCACTTTCCCCAGCGTCAGAGGGTGCACACCTGATTGATTCATGAGCGATTCATTGAGCATTGTGTTTTTTTCCGTGTGCACAGTTGATTGATTTCTTCAGGGTGTCATCCAGCACTGACTTCACTTTCCCGAGTGTCGGAGGTGTACGGTTTATTGATTCTTAAGGGTTTCATTCTCCGGTGAGTTCACTTCCTGAGTGTTAGAGGTGCACAGTTTATTGATTCTTCAGTGTTCATGAGCAGTGAGTTCACTTTTCCGAGTGTTAGAGGTGCACAGTTGATTGATTCCATCATGGTTCCATGGAGCTGTGAGTTCTCTTTCCCGCGTGTCAGTGCACACTTTATTGATTCCTTCAGGTTTCTTTCAGCAGTGAGTTCACTTTCCTGCGTGTCAGAGTTGCA
>NW_017211810.1:0-17307 GCF_001704415.2 Capra hircus
GACTGAGACATCTGGGGACTCGGGAAAATGGTGGCATGTCCCTGGAGTTCCTCTCACCTTTCCTGTGGAGAACGCCTCCTCTTGAGATGCGACGGGAACGCCGGGAATTCTTTCCCGACAGCACAGGGAAAGGATCCCTCCTCTCGAGCTATGAGGGGGGAAACGGGGCTCCTCTGGATGCGGGCGGAACTATCGTGCTTTCTCATCTCAAGAGGAAGCGCTCTCCACAGGAAAGGCGCGAGGAACTCCAGGGTCGTGTCCATTCCAGAGTCACCCAGATATCTCAGTCCATTCCAGGGAATCCTGTTTTCCCTGCACTGCCTCGAGTTTCAAGCCGAGGATCGACTCACACCACGTGGCACGTGGGACAGCCCTGTGGGAAAGCCTTGTGGGAAAGCATCGAGGGAAAGCCACAGATCCCTTGATCCATGCCAAGGGAAGCGTGACACTGCTGCTACAGCTCGGAAGGAAAGCACACGTGCATGCCCCGACTCGAGACGAGGACTGACTCCCCTGGGGAGACTCCAGAAGTACCCCAAGATCCATGTCAGCACTGGAGAGGGATACTCAGGTTCCGGCACCGACTCCACACAAGGTTTTAGGACCCGGCATCGACGGGAGAGGAATCCTGAGAGGCCGCCGAGCAACTCCCAAGTGGACTGGCCTTTCCTGAGGCCACCAGAGCGGGTCCCTGAAGTCCCCGTCGTAAGTCGAGAGCACCTGCCGCAACTCGAGAAACTCCAGGAGGTTCTCCCCTCCAGGCGAGATGAGGCCCATTTCCGCACAGGCGTCTCGAGGCTAATCACACCAGCCTCGGTAAATTCCAAAGGGTCCTTCACACCCTTGCTGCAGCTCAAGAAGATCCCCGACATACCCGTCTCCGCTCGAGAGGAAGCAGGAGAGTCCTGCCTCATCCAGAGGAGCCCCGATTCCGCCTCAAAGCTCGAGAGGAGGAATCCTTTCCCTGCGTGTGCGGGAAAGAATTCCCGGCGTTCCCGTCACATCTGAAGTGGAGGCACTCTCCACAGGAAAGGCGAGAGGAACTCCAGGTTCGTGCCACCATTCCCAGATTCCCCCAGATGTCTCAGTCCATTCCAGGGAAAACAGTTTTCCTTGCACTGCCTCGACTTTCAAGCCGAGGAGCGACTCACACCACGGTGGCACGTGGACAGCCCTGTGGGAAAGCCTCCTGGTAATGCGTCGTGGGAAAGCCTCGAGGGAAAGCCACTGATCCCTTGATCCACTCGAAGGGAAGCGTGACACTGCTGCTCCCAGCTCGGGAGGAAAAGCGCTCGTGCATGCGCCCGCACTCGAGACAAGAACTGACTCCCCTGGGGAGACTCCAAAGTACCCCAAGATCCATGTCAGCAATGGAGAGGAAACCTCAGGTTCCAGAACCAACTCCACACAAGGTCTTAGGCCCCAGCATGAACGGGAGAGGAATCCCGAGAGGCCCGCGAGCAACCTCGCATGGGGACTGGCCTTTCCTGAGGCCACCAGAGCGGGTCCCTGAGGTCCGTATCGAAAGGCGAGAGCACCTGCCGCAACTCGAGAAAATCCAGGAGGTTCTCCCCTCCAGGCGAGATTAGGCCCATTTCCGCTGAGGCGTCTCGAGGCTAATCACACCTAACCTCTGGAACTTCCAAAGGGTCCTTTACACCCTTGCTGCAAATCCAGAATTTCCCCGACATACCCCGTCTCCACTCGAGAGGAAGCACGAGAGTCCCGCCCACATACAGAGGAGCACCGGTTTCCGCCTCCCTAGCTCGAGAGGAGGGATCCTTTCCCTCCCGTGGTCGGGAAAGAATTCCCGGCGTTCCCGGTCGCATCTCAAGAGGAGGCGCTCTCCACAGGAAAGTCGAGAGGAAGTCCAGGGTCGTGCCACCATTCCCAGATTCGCCAGATGTCTCAGTCCATTCCAGGGAACCTGTTTTCCTTGCACTACGTTGACTTTCAAGCCATCGATCGACTCACACCACGGTGGCACGTGGGATAGCCCTGTGGGAAAGCCTCGTGGGAAAGCCACAGATCCCTTGATCCAGGCGAAGGGAAGCATGACACTGCTGCCACAGCTCCGGAGGTAATCGCACGTGCATGCGCCCACTCAAACGAGGACTGACTCCCCTGGGGAGACTCCAGAAGTACCCCAAGATCCATGTCAGCACTGCAGAGGAATCCTCAGGTTCCGGCACCGACTCCACACAAGGTCTTAGGCCCCGGCATCGATGGTAGAGGAATCCCGAGAGGCCCCTAGCAACTCGCATGTGGACTGGCCTTTCCTGAGGCCACCAGAGCGGGTCCCTGAGGTCCCGTCGTAAGTCGAGAGCACCTGCCGCAACTCGAGAAAATCCAGGAGGTTCTCCCCTCCAGGCGAGATGAAGCCCATTTCCGCTGAAGCGTCTGGAGGCTAATCACACCTAACCTCTGGAACTTCCAAAGGGTCCTTCACACCCTTGCTGCAACTCAAGAAGTTCCCCGACATACCCGTCTCCTCTCGATAGGAAGCACGAGGGTCCCGCCCACATCCAGAGGAGCCCCTTTCCGCCTCGTAGCTCGAGATGTGGGATCCTTTCCCTGCTTCGTCGGGAAAGAATTCCCGGCGTTCCCGTCGCATCTCAAGTGGAGGCGCTCTCCACAGGAAATGCGAGAGGAACTCCAGAGTCGTGCCACCATTCCAAGAGTCCCCTAGATCTCAGTCCATTCCAGAGGAACCTGTTTTCCCTGCACTGCCTCGACTTTCACGCCGAGGTTCGACTCACACCTCGGCGGCATGTGGGACAGCCCTCTGGGATAGCCTCGTGGTAAAGCCTGGAGGAAAAGCCACAGATCACTTGATCCACGCGACCGGAAGTGTGACACTGCTGCTACAGCTCGGGAGGAAAGCGCACGTGCATGCCCCCATTCGAGACGAAGACTGACTTCCCTGGGGGGGCTCCAGAAGTACCCCAAGATCCATGTCAGCACTGTAGAGGAATCCTCAGGTTCCTGCCCCAACTCCTCACAAGGTCTTTTTTTTTTCTTTCCTTTTTACTCTTTTCTTTGCATTTATTTAAACACAGTTCTCAAAACTTTTGAGTGAAATTGGGCCTCCTTTGGTAAGCAAAGAACCTGAAAGTAGTATTTAAAAAACGAACAGGCAAAGTCTTCAGATCATCCACAACACAGGTGTAGTGTTCCCTTCTTTTTTCTCAAAACTCTGAAGCACCCAGTTTTTCCATATAGTCTTAAAAGCTAGAAGAACAAGAGTACATTTGTGGTGGAATATTATTTTCACTTGCTGATTACTAATTGAAATACCATTATCCCCTTCTAACAGCTTTAAGAAATAGCCTTTTTAAGGCATACATTGTGCAACTCATCTTATTCCCTGCTATGTATAATACAGATTACATAAAGGCTGTCAAAGTCACATTTATATAAGAATTAAGCATTTGCTGTATTGAAAGATCTTTAGTTTTTAACACTAGCAGTATAGAGTTACAGAGCGTAATTTTTATCACTTAACTGCAGGTATATTAAGTATGGTATGTTTCATGGACTCGAGGAAAACGGGCATTTTTTTCTTTAATTTACTACTGACAATCTAATCAGAACAGTTCTCCTAAGCATTGATATGTTAGAAAGAAAAGTAAAAACCAAACGTTATTGTTGCTTTTTGCCATTTGGTAGCATTTTACACACAGGCTTCAATCTTCAGAATACCCTGTATTCAGTAGAAAAACCATTTAAATGAAGTTCTGTACAATAGAAACTTCTCAGCAGTCAAATTTTAGACTGTAAAAAAATACATGTAAAACATACTTTTCTGAAAACACTTAACTTTGAACAAAGCACCGAACTACACAAATGCAGAATGAAAACAGCATTTCAACTCCACCAAAAGTAGTCATCATAAAAGGTGTAAAAGTCACCTAACTTCACCAGGCACTGTTCACTTTTTAAACAGGAGACAATAAAAAATATTGTCCACAAACAATATCCCAACTCTAGGGCAGGTTTCAGAAAGTCTTCATCTTCATGCTTTAATAGCGACGAGGTGAGTATGATCGAGATCTGGAACGTGATCTGTATCCTCCACGACTATAGTAGGGAGAAGGTGACCGTCTTCTGTATTTCTGATCCCTGTCTTGAGCAGCTCTCCATCCTCCTCCTCCTCCTCCTCCTCCTCTGTACGATCTGCTGTAATAGTCCCGATCATCATAGCCTCGATCATATCCTCTGTCATAGTAATCTCGACGGCGTGAGCTGCCATAGGTAGGTCTCCCCATGTAAATTCCTGCTGTTGGAGTATGTGGTCTTTTCGTTATGGAGAAGTCAACTCTGATCCTACATCCATCAAGCTCCATTCCATTGGCACACTCTTTTGCTTCCTTGGCATCATCTACATTTTCAAAGTATACAAAGGCAAATCCTCTTGAACGTCTAGACTGCTGGTCATATACAATAGATACATCAGCAATTGGGCCATATTTAGAGAACATTTCTCTTAGATCTCTTTCTGTAGTATACAAGCTCAATCCAAATACTCCAAGACAACAGTTAGGATCAGGATTTGCCCGATTCCCAACATGACGCCAGCGAGTAGACATGGGAGAATGACTGTGGCTATGCCGTCTTCGATAATCTCTGCTGTAAGATCTGCTACGAGATCTTCTATGGGACCGGGACCGAGATCGTGACCTTGTATAATGCCTCCGAGAACTTCTTCTGGATCTAGACCTAGATTCCGATCTGGACCTGGACTTTGATCTGGAACGCCTGGAATCTTCCTTGGAGCGAGACCTTGCAGGGGTATGACTTGCAGATTTCCCAGATCCATGAGCACTTCCGCTTCTGGAAGCAGAACGGGATTCCCCTCGCCGTAGTTCTCCTCGCCGCTGTCGCTCATGACTTTCACTGCTGTCGCCGCTCGATGTGCTTCAATCGAAGCTGCCAACCTCTCGCACCTTCAGTGTAGAGGCTCCGCCGCAGCCTCACACCACACACACGGGTGCCCCAGGCACTGAGAACCGAAACGCTCCGCGTCGCCTCCGCTCGGGCTCTCCACACAAGGTCTTAGGCCCCGGCATCGACGTGAGAGGAATCCTGAGAGGCCCCCTAGCAACTCCCATGGGCACTGGCCTTTTCTGAGGCCACAGGAGCGGGTCCCTGAGGTCCCCATCCTAAGACGAGAGCACCTGCTCCAACTCAAGATAATCCAGGAGGTTCTCCCCTCCAGGCGAGATGAGGCCCATTTCCCCTGAGGCATCTCGAGGCTAATCACACCTAACCTCTGGAACTTCCAAAGGGTCTTTGACACCCCTGCTGCAAGTCAAGAAGATCACCGACATACCCGTCTCCACTCGAGATGAAGCACGAGGGTCCCGCCCACATCCAGAGGAGCCCCGTTTCCGCCTCGTATCTAGAGAGGAGGGATCCTTTCCCTGCGTGGTCGGGAAAGAATTCCTGGCGTTCCCGTCGCATCTCAAGAGGAAGTGCTCTCCACAGGAAAGGCCAGAGGAACTCCAGGGTCGTGCCACCATTCCAAGAGTTCCCCAGATGTCTCAGTCCATTCCAGAGGAACCTGTTTTCCCTGCACTGCCACGACTTTCACGCCGAGGATCGTCTCACACCAAGGTGGCATGTGGGACAGCCCTGTGGGAAAGCCTCATGGGAAAGCCTAGAGGGAAAGCCACAGATCCCTTGATCCACGCGACGGGAAGCGTGACACTGCTGCTACCGCTCGGAGGAAAGCGCACGTGCATGCCCCCACTCGAGACGAGGACTGACTCCCCTGGGGAGACTCCAGAAGTACCACAAGATCCATGTCAGCACTGGAGAGGAATCTTCAGGTTCCAGCCCCGACTTCACACAAGGTCTTAGGCCCGGCATCGACAGGAGAGGAATCCTGAGAGGCCCCTAGAAACTTGAATGGGGACTGGCCTTTCCTGAGGCCACCAGAGCTGGCCCCTGAGGTCCCCGTCGTAAGTCGAGAGCACCTGCCGCAACTCGAGAAAATCCAGGAGGTTCTCCCCTCCAGGCGAGATGAGGCCCATTTCCACTGAGGTGTCTCGAGGCTAATCACACCTAACCTCTGGAACTTCCAAAAGGTACTTTACACCCTTGCTGCAACTCAATAAGTTCCCCGACATACCCGTCTCCACTCGAGAATAAGCAAGATGGTCCCCCCACATCCACAGGAGGCGCGTTTCCGCCTCGTCGCTCGAGATGAGGGATCCTTTCCTTCCGGGGGCCAGCGTGAGGAATTCCGCCTATGGCAAAGGTCATGAGGAAGGAGGCTTGGCATGCCAAAGGCGTGATCAAGCCTCAGGTAACCCCCTGTTCCCGAGCATCGAACCCCAAAACCAGAGTCTGTTTTATGCTCTCACCTACACTTCTGACTTTACGGGGGCTCTCCCCATAACTGTTTCTCTCGGAGAAGAAGTAAACGTGCAGCTTCAAGGCAATAAATATTCTTGGGCATGACAAGAGTGTTTCAGCTTGCCGACTCCTCTGAAGGTTATCTAGCCCACCTTTATAGGTTTGTCCGGCCACATGTGATTGTTTACAGCCTCCCAACCTGAGAGGCATGAGATGTTTTAGACTTACTAAAGGCAAATTATTTTGGGGAGTTAGAAATTATTAGTATAGTTGGTTAGGAATTATATTGGTGAAGGGTTCTTCATTTGTTGTGTCAAAAATTGCTGCTAATTCCCTGCTCTGGGTGGGACAAGGATATTTTAGGTCAAACCCTCTCTGGTGACAGACCAGCTTGTGTGACAGGATTATCCATACTGCTTGCCACTAGGCACAAGATTGTTTACTACCTCTCCAACTGTAAACAGCACAGAGAGTTTGGAGTATTTTGAGAGTCTTAATTAGCATAGGACTTTTTCTTCTTGTTGAGTCAATGATTGCCACCAGGCCTCCATATCCTTAGGCACTTGGGAATATATTAATCAATGTATTTGGAATATAGCAAAGGAAATATAGCAGTTTTTTGATGTTAGCAATACTAGACTTTTTGAGTTAATGGATTTTCACTTTTGTAATAGATCACTGTACTTTGTTATATATCACTGTGTCCTTTCTATGTAAGAATGTAACTTTATCATATCTTAAGACTAAATAGATCTTAAGGGGAGAATTGATGAAAGGATTTTCATTTGTTAGGCTGATGTTTGCTGATAAATCTCCATGTTCCCTACCCTTATAATGAATATAACTAGTATATAGGAGAAATAAGTATTAACCTTTAAGCATATAGGAGAAATAAGAATTCACCTTTAAGACTAATCATGTTAACCTTGGGTTAAATAAATTCCTTTCTTGATTGTAACTCACTACACCCTCACCCTATAGGAATGTAACTTTATTTGGAGGGTGGTGCCTGGTTTAAGAAAAAACACCCTTGGAAGAAATAAGTTTATTTGGTTATCAGAAAGAAAGGATCATAAAATGTCAGCAGGTCTCATTCATGGCCAGAAGATGATGTAAGATCCCTAAGACCTTTTTTTTATACATTTATGTGAAGCACCTGATTTTGATAAAGGTCAGGATGCCGACTCCTGCGTGACTCTGTATTCATCCCTATGTGTAACAAGAGGTATACAAGCAAAACCAAAAATAAAGAAATCAGATCAGTTTCCGGAAAGACTGATTCCCCCATGTCGCTTCTTTTTTGCTCCCGTTTTTCTGGCTGAATTCTCTACTGGAGGATGGATGTTATTCCACGTAATCCAAGTTATTCAGCCTCTTTTTCTCCAATAATCTTCCTACTACACTATCCATTTCTAATCTCTTTATATCTGGGATTAAATATGTATATTTCCAAAGACGACGACTACGTCCCACCTTCGAATCACCCTGGATCCACCGGGGCTGGACCACGGCACTTTCCCTGCTTGGTCGGGAAAGAATTCCCGGCGTTCCCCCGAATCTCAAGAAGAGGCGCTCTCCACAGGAAAGGCGAGAGGAATTCCAGGGTCGTGCCACAATTCCAAGAGTCCCCCAGATGTCTCAGTCCATTCCAGAGGAACCTGTTTTCCCTGCACTGCCTTGATTTTCACGCCGAGGATCGACTGGCACCGGTGGCACGTGGGACAGCGATGTGGGAAAGCTCGTGGGAAAGCCTCGAGGAAAGCCTCGAGGAAAGCACAGATTTGACCACGCGAGGAAGTGACACTGCTACTGCAGCTCGGGAGGTAAGCGTTCTTGCATGGAGAAGAGGACTGACACCCCTGGGGAGACTCAAGAAGTACCCCAAGAACCATGTCAGCACGGGAGAGGAATCCCCGGCCTCGACTTCACACAAGGTCTTAGGCCCCATCGACGGAGAGGAATCCCGAGAGGCCCCTAGCCACTCGGATGGGAACTGGCCTTTCCTGACGCCACCAGAGCGGGTCCCTGAGGTCCCAGCGTAATTGAGAACACCTGCCAATTCGAGAAAATCCAGGAGGTTCTCCCACAGCAAAATGAGGCCATTTCCCTGAGCTCTCGAGGCTAATCACACCTAAACTCTGGAAATTCCAAAGGTTCCTTCACACACTTGCTGAACTCAAGAGTTTCCCCGACACACCCGTCTCACTCAAAGGAAGCACGAGGGTCCCGCCCACATCCAGAGAAGCCCTGAGCCCGAAAGGAGAGATCTTTTAAATGCTTGCCCGAGTCGAAGACCTTGTGTTGGGACATTCCTCTCCAGTGCTGACGTGGATTCTCCCCAGGGGAGTCAGTCCTCGTCTCGAGTGGGGAAATGCACGTGGGCTTTCCTCCCTAAAGGTGGCAGCAGTGTCATGCTACCCGACGGGTGGATCAAGGGATGTGTGGCTTTCCCTGTAGGATTTCCCATGAGGCTTTCCCACGAGGCTAACACACAGGGCTGTCCCACGTGCCACCGTGGTGTGAGTCGATCCTCGGCGTGACAGTCAAGGCAGTGCAGGTAAAAGAGTTTCCTTTGGAATGGACTCAGTCCTCTGGGGGACTCTTGGATTGGTGGCACGACCCTGGAGTTCCTCTCGCCTTTCCTGTGGAGAGCGCTTCCTCTTGAGATGCGACGGGAATGCCGGGAATTCTTTCCCGACCACGCAGGGAAAGGATCCCTCATCTCGAGCTACAAGGAGGAAAAGGGCCTCCTCTGGATGTGCAAGGGACGCTCGCGCTTCCTCTCGAGTGGACAAGGGTATGTCGGGGAACTTCTTGAGTTGCAGCAAGGGTGTGAAGGACCCTATGGAAGTTCCAAAGGTTAGATGTGATTAGCCTCGAGTCGCCTCAGCGGAAATGGGCCTCATCTAGCCTGGAGGGGAGAATCTACAGGATTTTCTCGAGTTGCGGTAGGTGCTCTCGATTTACGACGGGGACCACAGGGACCGTATCTGGTGGCCTCAGGAAAGGCCACTCTCCGTGCGAGTTGCTTATTGGCCTCTCGGGATTCCTCTCCCGTCGATGCCGGGGCCTAAGACCTTGTGTGGATCCGTGCCGGAACCTGAGGATTCCTCTCCAGTGCTGACATGGATCTTGGGATTCTTCTGGAGTCTCCCCAGGGTAGTCAGTCCTCGTTACGAGTGGGGGCAGGCACGTGCGGTTTCCTCCCGAGCTGTAGCAGCGGCGTCATGATTCCCTTCGCGTGGATCAAGGGATCTGAGGCTTTCCGTCGAGGCTTTCCCACGAGGCTTTCCCACGAGACTTTCCCACAGGGCTGTCCCAGGTGCCACCGTGATGTGAGTCGATCCTCGGCATGAAAGTTGAGGCAGTGCAGGGAAAACAGGTTTCCCTGGAATGGAGTGAGCCTCTGCGGGACTCTGGGAATGGTGGCACGACCCTGGAGTTCCTCTCGCCTTTCCTGTGGAGAGCGCCTCCTCTTGAGATGCGACGGGAACGCCGGGAATTCTCCAGAACACGCAGGGAAAGGATCCCTTCTCTCGAGCTAGGAGGCGGAAACGGGGCTCCTCTGGATGTGGGCGGGACCTCGTGCTTCCTCTCGAGTGGAGACGGGTATGTCGGGGAACTTCTTGAGTTGCAGCAAGGGTGTGAAGGACCCTTTGGAAGTTCCAGTGGTTAGGCGTGATTAGCCTTGAGATGTCTCAGCAGAAAGGGGCCTCATCTCTCCCTGGAAGGGAGAACCTCCTGGATTTTCTCGAGTTGCGGCAGGTGCTCTCGACTTACGACGGGGACCTCAGGGACCCGCTCTGGGGCCTCAGGAAAGGCCAGTCCCCATGCGAGTTGCGCAGGGGCCTCTCGGATTCCTCTCCGTCGATGCTGGGCCTAAGACCTTGTGTGGAGTCGGTGCCAGAAACTGAGGAGTCCTCTCCAGTGCTGACATGGATCTTGGGATACTTCTTGAGTCTCCCCAGGGCAGTCAGTCCTCGTTACGAGTGGGGGCATGCACGTGCAATTTCCTCCCGAGCTGTAGCAGCAGTGTCACGCTTCCCTTCGCGTGGAACAAGGGATCTGTGGCTTTCCCTCGAGGCTTTCCCACGAGGCTTTCCCATGAGGCTTTCCCACAGGGCTGTCCCACGTGCCACCTTGGTGTGAGTCGATCCTCGGCTTGAAAGTCCAGGCAGTGAAGGGAAAACAGGTTTCCCTGGAATGGACTGAGACATCTGGGGACTCTGGGAATGGTGGCACGACCCTGGAGTTCCTCTCGCCTTTCCTGTGGAAAGCGCCTCTTCTTGAGATGCGACGGGAACGCCGGAATTCTTTCCCGACCACGCAGGGAAAGGATCCCTCCTCTCGACCTAGGAGGCGAAAACGGGCTCCTCTGGATGTGGGAGGACTCTCGTGCTTCCTCTCGAGTGGAGACGGGTATGTCGGGGAACTTCTTGAGTTGCAGCAAGGGTGTGAAGGACCCTTTGGAAGTTCCAGAGGTTTGGGTGTGATTAGCCTCGAGACGCCTCAGCGGAAATGGGCCTCATCTCGCCTGGAGGGGAGAACCTCCTGGATTTCTCGAGTTGCGGCAGGTGCTCTCGACTTACGACGGGGACCTCAGGGACCCGCTCTGGTGGCCTCAGGAAAGGCCAGTCCCCATGCGAGTTGCTCGGGGCCTCTCGGGATTTCTCTCCCGTCGATGCCGGGCCTAAACCTTGTGTGGAGTCGGTGCCGGAACTTGAGGATTCCTCTCCAGTGCTGACATGGATCTTGGGACTTCTGGAGTCTCCCCAGGGGAGTCAGTCCTCGTCTCGTGGGGGCATGCACGTGCGTTTCCTCCCGAGCTGTAGCAGCAGTGTCATGCTTCCCTTCGCGTAGATCAAGGGATCTGTGGCTTTCGAGGCTTTCCCACGAGGGAGGCTTTCCCACAGGGCTGTCCCACGTGCCACCGTGGTGTGAGTCGATCCTCGCTTGAAAGTCGAGGCAGTGCAGGGAAAACAGGTTTCCCTGGAATGGACTGAGACATCTGGGGGACTCTGGGAATGGTGGCACGATGGAGTTCCTCTCGCCTTTCCTGTGGAGAGCGCCTCCTCTTGAGATGCGACGGAACGCCGGGAATTCTTTCCCGACCACGCAGGGAAAGGATCCCTCCTCTCGAGCTAGGAGGCGGAAACGGGGCTCCTCTGGATGTGGGCGGGACTCTCGTGCTTCCTCTCGAGTGGAGACGGGTATGTCGGGAACTTCTTGAGTTGCAGCAAGGGTGTGAAGGACCCTTTGGAAGTTCCAGAGGTTAGGTGTGATTAGCCTCGAGACGCCTCAGCGGAAATGGGCCTCATCTCGCCTGGAGGGGAGAACCTCCTGATTTCTCGAGTTGCGGCAGGTGCTCTGGACCTAAGACGGGGACCTCAGGGACCCGCTCTGGTGGCCTCAGGAAAGGCCAGTCCCCATGAGTTGCGGGGCCTCTCGGGATTCCTCTCCGTCGATGCCGGGCCCTAAGACCTTGTGTGGAGTCGGAGCCGGAACCTGAGGATTCCTCTCCAGTGCTGACATGGATCTTGGGGTACTTCTGGAGTCTCCCCAGGGGAGTCAGTCCTCGTCTCGAGTGGGGGCATGCACGTGCGCTTTCCTCCCGAGCTGTAGCAGCAGTGTCACGCTTCCTTCGAGTGGATCATGGAATCTGTGGCTTCCATCGAGGCTTTCCTCGAGGTTTCCCACAGGGCTGTCCCACGTGCTCCGTGGTGTGAGTTGATCCTCGGCTTGAAAGTCGAGGCAGTGCAGGGAAAACAGGTTTCCCTGGAATGGACTGAGACATCTGGGGGACTCTGGGAATGGTGGCATGACCCTGGAGTTCCTCTCGCCTTTCCTGTGGAGAGCGCCTCCTCTTGAGATGAACGGGAACGCCGGAATTCTTTCCCGAACACACGCAGGGAAAGGATCCCTCCTCTCGAGCTAGGAGGCGGAAACGGGGCTCCTCTGGATGTGGGCGGGACTCTCGTGCTTCCTCTCGAGTGAAGACGGGTATGTCGGAACTTCTTGAGTTGCAGCAGGGTGTGAAGGACCCTTTGGAAGTTCCAGAGGTTATGTGTGATTAACCTTGAGACGCACAGCGGAAATGGGCCTCATCTCGCCTGGAGGGGGAACCTCCTGGATTTTCTCGAGTTGCGGCAGGTGCTGTCGACTTACGACGGGGACTTCAGGGACCCGATCTGGTGGCCTCAGGAAAGGCCAGTCCCCATGCGAGTTGCTCGGGGCCTCTTGGGTTTCCTCTCCCGTCGATGCCGGGCCTAAGACCTTGTGTGGAGTCGGTGCCGGAACGTGAGGATTCCTCTCCAGTGCTGACATGGATCATGGGGTACTTCTGGAGTCTCCCCGGGTTAGTCAGTCCTAGTCTCGAGTGGGGCATGCACGTTCAATTTCCTCCCGATCTGTGGAAGCAGTGTCACACTTCCGATAGCGTGTATCAAGGGATCTGCAGCTTTCCCTCGAGGCTTTCCAATGAGGCTTTCCCTCGAGGATTTCCTCAGGGCTGTCCCACGTGCCACCGTGGTGTGAGTCGATCCTCGGCTTGAAAGTCGAGGCAGTGGACGGAAAACAGGTTTCCCTCGAATTGACAGAGATATCTGGGGGACTCTGGAATGGTGGAACGACCCTGGAGTTTCTCTCGCCTTTCCTGTGGAGAGGGCCTCCTCTTGAGATGCGACTGGAACGCCGGGAATGCTTTACAGACCACGCAGGTAAAGGATCCCTCCTCTCGAGCTATGAGGTGGAAACGGTGCTCCTCTGAAAGTGGGCGGGAAGATCTTGATACTCTCGAGTGGAGCGGGTATGTCGGAGAACTTCTTGAGTTGCAGCAAGGGTGTGAAGGACCTTTGGAAGTTCCAGAGGATAGGTGTGATTAGCCTCAGACGCCTCAGCGCAAATGGGCCTCATCTCGCCTTTAAGGACGCCAAGATCCATGTCAGCACTGGAGAGGAATCCTCAGGTTCCGGCACCGACTCCACACAAGGTCTTAGGCCCCGGCATCTTCGGGAGGAATCCCGAGAGGCCCAAGAGCAACTTCCATGGGAACTGGCCTTTCCTGAGGCCACCAGAGCGGGTCCCAGAGGTCCCCGTCGTAAGTCGAGAGCACCTGCCGCAACTCGAGAAAATCCAGGAGGTTCTCCCCTTCAGGGAGATGAGGCCCATTTCCGCTGAGGCGTCTCGAGGCTAATCACATCTAATATCTGGAACTTCCAAAGCGTCCTTCACACCCTTGCTGCAACTCAAGAAGTTCCCCGACATAGCCGTCTCCACTCGAGAGGAAGCACGAATGTCCCGCCCAAATCCAGAGGAGCCCCGTTTCCGCCTCCTAGCTCGAGAGGATGGATCCTTTCCCTGCGTGGTCGGGAAAGAATTCCCGGGTTCCCGTCGCATCTCAAGAGGAGGCGCTCTCCACAGGAAAGGCGAGAGGAACTCCAGGGTCGTGCCACCATTCCCTGAGTCCCCCAGATGTCTCAGTCCATTCCAGGGAAATCTGTTTTCCCTTCACTGCCTCGACTTTAAAGCCGAGGATCGACTCACACCACAGTGGCACGTGGGAAAGCCCTGTGGGAAGCCTCGTGGGAAAGCGTCATGGGAAAGTCTAGGGGAAAGCCACAGATCCCTTGATCCACGAAAAGGGAAGCGTGAAACTGCTGCTACAGCTCCGGAGGAAATCACACGTGCATGCCATCTCTCGTGACGAGGACTGACTCCCTTGGGGAGACTCCAGAAGTACCACAAGATCCATGTCGGCACTGGAGAGGAATCCTCAGGTTCCGTCACTGAGTCCACACAAGGTCTTAGGCCCCAGCATCGACGGGAGAGGAATCCCGAGAGGCCCGGGAGAAACTCGCATGGGGACTGGCCTTTCCTGAGGCCACCAGAGCGGGTCCCTGAGGCCCTCGTCGTAAGTCGAGAGCACCTGCCGCAAGTCGAGAAAATCCAGGAGGTTCTCCCTCCAGGCGAGATGAGGCCCATTTCGGCTGAGGCAACTAGGGGGTAATCACACTTAACTCTCGAACTTCGAAAGGGTCCTTCACACCCTTGCTGTAACTCAAGAAGTTCCCCGACATACCCGTCTCCACTCAAGAGGAACCGAGCGTCCCGCCCGTATCCAGAGTGGCCCCGTTTCCGCCTGCTAGCTCGAGAGGAGGGATCCTTTCCCTGCGTGGTCCTGAAAGAATTCCTAGCGTTCCCGTCTCATCTCAAGAGGAGGCGCTCTCCACAGTAAAGGCGAGAGGAACTCAAGTATCAGGCCCCATTCCCAGAGTCCCCAGATGTCTCAGTCCATTCCAGGGAAACCTGTTTTCCCTGCACTGCCTCCACTTTCAAGCTGAGGATCGACTCACACCACAAGGGCACGTGGAAAAGCCCTGTGGGAAAGCCTCGTGGGAAAGCCTCATGGGAAAGCCTCGAGGGAAAGCCCCTGATCCCTTGATCCAAGCGAAGGGAACGTGACACTGCTGCTACAGGTCGGGAGGAAAGCGCACGTGCATGCCCCACTCGAGACGAGGACATACGCCTCTGGGGAGACTTCAGAAGACCCCAAGATCCATGTCGGCACTGCAGAGGAATCCTCACGTTCCGGCACTGACTCCACACAAGGTCTTAGGCCCCGGCATCGAGGGGAGAGGAATCCCGAGAGGCCCCCGAGCAACTCACATGGGGACTGGCCTTTCCTGAGGCCACCAGAGCGGGTCCCTGAGGTCCCGTCGTAAGTCGAGAGCACCTGCCGCAACTCGAGAAAATCCAGGAGGTTCTCCCCTCCAGGCGAGATGAGGCCCATTTCCGCTGAGGCGTCTCGAGGCTAATCACACCTAACCTCTGGAACTTCCAAAGGGTCCTTCACACCCTTGCTGCAACTCAAGAAGTTCCCCGACATACCCGTCTCCACTCGAGAGGAAGCACGAGAGTCCCGCCCACATCCAGAGGAGCCCCGTTTCCCGCCTCCTAGCTCGAGAGGAGGGATCCTTTCCCGTGGTCGGAAAAGAATTCCCGGCGTTCCCGTCGCATCTCAAGAGGCGCGCTCTCCAGAGAAAGGCGAGAGGAACTCCAGGTCGTGCCACCATTCCCAGAGTCCCCCAGATGTCTCAGTCCATTCCAGGGAAACCTGTTTTCCCTGCACTGCCTCGACTTTCAAGCCGAGGATCGACTCACACCACGTGGCACGTGGGACAGCCCTGTGGGAAAGCCTCCCAAAGCCTCGTGGAAAGCCTCGAGGGAAAGCCACAGATCCCTTGATCCACGCGAAGGAAGCGTGACACTGCTGCTACAGCTCGGGGAGGAAAGCGCACGTGCATGCCCCCACTCGAGACGAGGACTGACTCCCCTGGGGAGACTCCAGAAGTACCCAAGATCCATGTCAGCACTGGAGAGGAATCCTCAGGTTCCGGCACCGACTCCACACAAGGTCTTAGGCCCCGGCATCGACGGGAGAGGAATCCCGAGAGGCCCCGAGCAACTCGCATGGGGACTGGCCTTTCCTGAGGCCACCAGAGCGGGTCCCTGAGGTCCCCGTCGTAAGTCGAGAGCACCTGCCGCAACTCGAGAAAATCCAGGAGGTTCTCCCCCTCCAGGCGAGATGAGGCCCATTTCCGCTGAGGCGTCTCGAGGCTAATCACACCTAACTCTGGAACTTCCAAAGGTCTTCACACCCTTGCTGCAACTCAAGAAGTTCCCCGACATACCCGTCTCCACTCGAGAGGAAGCACGAGAGTCCCGCCACATCCAGAGGAGCCCCGTTTCCGCCTCTAGCTCGAGAGGAGGGATCCTTTCCCTGCGTGGTCGGGAAAGAATTCCCGGCGTTCCCGTCGCATCTCAAGAGGAGGCGCTCTCCACAGGAAAGGCGAGAGGAACTCCAGGGTCGTGCCACCATTCCCAGAGTCCCCCAGATGTCTCAGTCCATTCCAGGGAAACCTGTTTTCCCTGCACTGCCTCGACTTTCAAGCCAGGATCGACTCACACCACGTGGACAGCTGTGGGAAAGCCTCGTGGGAAAGCCTCGTGGAAAGCCTCGAGGGAAAGCCACAGATCCCTTGATCCACGCGAAGGGAAGCGTGACACTGCTGCTACAGCTCGGGAGGAAAGCGCACGTGCATGCCCCCTCGAGACGAGGACTGACTCCCCTGGGGAGACTCCAGAAGTACCCCAAGATCCATGTCAGCACTGGAGAGGAATCCTCAGGTTCCGGCACCGACTCCACACAAGGTCTTAGGCCCCGGCATCGACGGGAGAGGAATCCCGAGAGGCCCCGAGCAACTCGCATGGGGACTGGCCTTTCCTGAGGCCACCAGAGCGGGTCCCTGAGGTCCCCGTCGTAAGTCGAGAGCACCTGCCGCAACTCGAGAAAATCCAGGAGGTTCTCCCCTCCAGGCGAGATGAGGCCCATTTCCGCTGAGGCGTCTCTAATCACACCTAACTCTGGAACTTCCAAAGGGTCCTTCACACCCTTGCTGCAACTCAAGAAGTTCCCCGACATACCCGTCTCCACTCGAGAGGAAGCACGAGAGTCCCGCCACATCCAGAGGAGCCCCGTTTCCGCCTCCTAGCTCGAGAGGAGGGATCCTTTCCCGTGGTCGAAAGAATTCCCGGCGTTCCGTCGCATCTCAAGAGGAGGCGCTCTCCACAGGAAAGGCGAGAGGAACTCCAGGGTCGTGCCACCATTCCCAGAGTCCCCAGATGTCTCAGTCCATTCCAGGGAAACCTGTTTTCCCTGCACTGCCTCGACTTTCAAGCCGAGGATCGACTCACACGGTGGCAGTGGGACAGCCCTGTGGGAAAGCCTCGTGAAAAGCCTCGTGGGAAAGCCTCGAGGGAAAGCCACAGATCCCTTGATCCACGCGAGGGAAGCGTGACACTGCTGCTACAGCTAGGGAGGAAAGCGCACGTGCATGCCCCTACTCGAGGACGCAGGACTAACTCCCCTGGGGAGACTCCAGAAGTACC